>NW_007846630.1:0-683 GCF_000696425.1 Galeopterus variegatus
TCACCTCAAAGGTCCCTCGTTTTGCCTTTATAGCCATACCCATTCACCTCCTTCCCCCAAAACCCCTTAACCCCTTTTCTCCATTTCTATAATATCAGTAAATGACAACAACTTTTCTCCATTTCTACTATATTGCCATTCTATGAATGTTATATAAATGGAATCATATACTGTAAGACTGACATTTTGTTTTTTCACTCAGCTGGAGGTTGTTCCTCCAGGTTGTTCCATCAATCAATAGTTCTTTTTGTTGCTGAGTAGTAGTCCACAATATGGCTGTATCAGTCTGTTTAACTTTTTGTCTGTTGAAAGACATCTGGATTGATTCCAGTTTTTGACTATGATAAGTAAATCTGCTATAAATATTGGTATTCAGGTTATTGTGTGAACATAAGTCTTCATTTCTTTGGGACAAATGCTGTTATATGGTTATTGCATGTTTAACGTTTTGAGAAACTGCTATGCTTTTTTCCAGAGATGTTGTACAATTGCATATTCTTGATTGCATATGAACAATACAGTCTCTTCCCATCTTCACCAGCATTTGTTGTTATCACTATTCTTTGTTGTAGCTACGCTGTTGCAGCATCTCATTGTTGTTTTTGTTTGTTTGTTTGTTTGTTTTTGCATTTCCTTGAGTGTAGTCATGGTAAACATCTTTTCATGGCTTTTTTTTTTTTTTT
>NW_007846631.1:0-683 GCF_000696425.1 Galeopterus variegatus
TGTTTCTCTATAACTTCCTCTTCTATAGTATAAGGTTAATGATTCTTGCCTTGGCTACATCATGAGTTGCTGTGAGTATTAAACACAATAATGTACCTGAAAGTTCTTTGTAAGATGTAAAGCACTGTACAAATGAAGGTTACTATTATTGATTTGCACATTAGTTGTTAGTCCTTAAACATGAGTTACTTAATGCTTTAATGATGAAAATTTGAACTACAAAATCTGTTAGGGAATGCTGGCAAAAAGTAAATAGGGGTTGAGACTGTAATTTCAGATGAGCAAAATGTGGCTGAGAGACTGATTAGACTAATTGAACATTGCTTCATATTGATTTTGTGGTTTCTTTCTACTTTCCAGCTCAGAGAAGCTAAAAGTGTGGACATTGGAACATATTCATGTAAATCCAATTCATCAACTTGATGGCTCTCTTGCTACTCAAAAGCGTGATCCTTGGTCCAGCGTCTTGGGAATGACCTGGAAGCTTGTTAAAAATACAGCATATCAGATTCCCCCGTAGACGTACTGAATCAGAACCTGCAATTTAACAAGCTTCAGAAACACTGCTTTTTAGAAAATTAAAAAACAGTGATTCACTACACACTATAAGTATGTGTGATCATTAAATTTCTGTAATGCAACTGGGAAAGTTTTGCTTCAATAGTATTTATGATATACTTAAT
>NW_007846632.1:0-683 GCF_000696425.1 Galeopterus variegatus
CCACCACACTCCCAAGCAGCACACTGTAGTAGTGCGCCACCGGGCCGGCCCTAAATTTTGTTTTCTTTATGAAATACCCAGTTCCATGTATTTTGTTATAAGCAACAGAAATGGACTAATACACAGCTCAAAAGGAGGCTGTATTTTCTTCTACAAAGAAAATAATGAAGAATTAGACTAATAGGTTTTTCAAATTAAAGTCGATTTTAGGTAGGAAATAGAGGCACAGTATATAAGGGCATTACATGCCACTCCAAGTAAGATTCAGTGATGGCTCTAGCATGTAAAACAATTCCCGGTTTTCATTACCTAGCTACTTGATATTTAGCCACCGTCCCCAATATATTATTTATGTGTATGTTTATCTTGCCAATATGAATATATCTCATGTATGACTTGGGGAATTTTACCAATATGCCTGAAAGAACACTGTACATATTCAATATTTTATAGTACTCTTATTTTCCTAACTATAACTGCTTCAAAAAACCAAGAGCAAAACAATGAAATATACTACGAGTTGGAAACAAGGAGAGAAAAACCTATGATCGAACCAAAGTATCTAGATAAGTTCAAAATTATGCCAATGATGTTACCACAATATACAAAGAAAATTGTGAATTCAGTAGAATGTTCTGAAACCTTAAAAGTAAAATAAATGAAAATATTTTTTTTAAGTGTTG
>NW_007846633.1:0-683 GCF_000696425.1 Galeopterus variegatus
CATAATGGCGCTGCTTGTAATGTCACTTAAGGTGGCGTTGGTTTTTAAGGCCCAACAGTCCCCTTTTTTGCTTCTGATTTTATTTATTTGAGTCTTCTTTCTTTTTTCCTTTGTTAGTCCAGCTAAAGGTTTATCTATTGTGTTTAATTTTTGAAAAAAACAATTCTTTGTTTCATCAATCTTTTGTATTTTTTTAAATCTCTAATTCATTTATTTCTGCTCTGACCTTTGTTATTGCTCTCCTATCGATTTTGGTTTTGGTTTGTTCTCATTTTTCTAGTTACTTAAGGTGTAATGTTAGGTTGCTTATTTGAAGTCTTTGCTCTTTTCTCATGTAGGCATTTGTTGCTGTAAACTTCCCTCTTAGACCACTTTTTGTTGTATCCCATACGTTCTGAAATGTGTTTTCATTTTCACTTGTCTCCAGGAATTTTTAAATTTTCTTTCTGGTTTCTTCTTTGACCTGTTCATAGTTTAGGAGCATGTTGTTTAATTTCTGTGTATTTATAAGTTTTCTAGTGTCTCTTTTGTTGAAAATTTCTAGTTTTATTCAATTGTGGTCAGATAAGGTAGTTGATATGACTTTAATATTTTTAAAATTTGTTGAGACTTGTTTTGTAACCTAACATATGGTCTTTTCTAGAGAATGTTTCATGTGCTGCTGAGAAGAATGTGTATCCTTT
>NW_007846634.1:0-683 GCF_000696425.1 Galeopterus variegatus
TGCCTAGATGATCTGTCCAATGCTGAGAGGTGTGATCAGGTCCCCCAATATTATCATAGAGCAGATGCTTCTTCTGTCACTCTGGAATGGGCTTTGTGGAGAGAGACATCCTCTTCTTTTCTTTGGTCTCTGCTGGTGACTTTCCTTGTGTCAGCGCACTCCAGGGGCTGGTGGACCATCTGCATGGTGGTTTTGGCATCTAGCCACTTTCGTGGCAGCCATGGTTATATTGTGGTGGCTGTGGTGGGCCACCCATACGGAGTGATGTTTTTGGCATGCCCCTTTGTGCTGGTGGTGTGCCTGGTTGTGGGTGGAGGGGGTCCAGCCCCAGACCATGCCTCAGGACCCTGGGTGGGCCCTGAGGCACTGGCAGTGT
Source organism: Galeopterus variegatus (assembly GCF_000696425.1). NCBI lineage: Eukaryota > Metazoa > Chordata > Mammalia > Dermoptera > Cynocephalidae > Galeopterus > Galeopterus variegatus. The sequence goes on from NW_007846634.1 coordinate 377, forward strand.
GCTTGGTTGTGGGAGGGGGGGTGGTCTGGGCCTCAGATCCATGCCTCAGGTCCCCAGACAGGCCCTGAGGCACTGGTGGTAAAACAGGCAAAGAACTTTAATAACTTGACCAATTTGGAAACCACTTAGTATGCCAAGGTTATCCTCATTGAAAAGCCCAAGTTCTTGTGCTCTCTGATGAGCTCTTAAAAGTGCAGTTTCAGTCTTAGGAAGCTGACCCTCTGAGAATTATTTTAGGACTCTTCAGAGTTCATTCATGAGCCAAAGGGCACCACTGAGCAGAGCCAAGGAGCCTGACTGGTGACTG
>NW_007846635.1:0-683 GCF_000696425.1 Galeopterus variegatus
ACAATATACAAAAGAGTTCCCCTTTCTCTGCATCCTCACCAACATTTGTTACTTTCTCTTCCTGGTAACAGCCATTCTAACTGGGGTGAGATGATATTTCATTGTGGTTTCAATTTGCATTTCTCTAATGATTAGCAATGTGGAACATTTTTTCATATGCCCATTGGCCACTTATATGTCTTCTTTTGAAAAGTATCTATTCATTCCTTTGTCAGTTTTTTAATTGGATTATTTGTTCATTTCCTAATGAGTTGTTTGTGTATTCCAGATATTAATCCCTTGTCGGATGCATAGTTTGCAAATATTTTCTCCCATTCAGCAGGTTGTTTTTTTACTCTGTTGGTTGTTTCTTTTGCTGTGCAGAGACGTTTTAGTTTGATGTTGTAATGGCCAGATATTTGGTCTTTTTTGTGTTTAAAACTAAATCTCAACTGTCAACATTTCCTATGTAAATAAAAGACTATGTTTTACTCTATAACTCTTTACAGAGAACATCTTAACCACAATAACCTAGTTTTTACACCCAGCTCTAATAAACCCCCTTACTCACCTTTAACTCCGCCTAAATACAAACTGAGGCAATAAAAATACTTGCTACTTACCTACCCAAAAACAGTATTTAAGACTAGTTCTCCCTACATTTTGTACTCAGGATTTAAAACACAAGTTCCCCTAAAGCCTGC
>NW_007846636.1:0-683 GCF_000696425.1 Galeopterus variegatus
CAACTGAATTATTTATGTGATCACTTTGCTTTGGCATTATAAATGTATCATTTGGTTGATCAGTGCCAAGCCAGGGATTGGGTGATGCTGGGAATTGGTAATTGGATATGGGACTTTTCATAACGTCGATACCTGGCAGGAGAGATACTGTGATCGTGAAGGTGATTTTCCCAGGGTGAGGCTTATTCATTGACTTATGGATGTGCTGACCCCTGCCATTTCCCTAAATGTGGGAAACTCAACAAGTGCATAATTTGTGGTAGTGTAGAACTGCATTTATGCTCTCCCCTGAAAACAAACAAAAAACAAAAACACCCCATCGAACTCAAGAGAACTGTGACAGCTGCTCAGTAGCTGATGATGGAAATGATCCAATGTGTGTGTATGTGAATGTGTGTATGTATGTGTTTGACTGTTCTTGTAAATGGCTATTTCATGTTACTCAGTGACTTCATAAAACCCCTCATATTTACCATTAGAAACCACAGAGAAGTCATCGAATGAATCTTCCAGGTAAACAAATGGGTGCAATCAGACAATTCAAGTTCTAGTCTCATCTGTGATACTGAATTACCAAGCAAGACTGACTCTTCTGCCTCGGTTTCCGTATTTACATAATAGATCTAGTAATGCTGACCTGGCAGGAATTAAAATATATTATTAACAGAATAATCAGAAAAAAA
>NW_007846637.1:0-683 GCF_000696425.1 Galeopterus variegatus
TAGATGAGTGGGCTGGAAGTTGTTGGGCCCTGCTCAGAACTCATGTTTCAGAGAAGTATAAACTTAGGTAAGTGATGGTTTCTCTCTGTGACTGAGGTGGGATCTCTGATGATGCTGGCTGCTCACAGGGTTTATTTCTTTGACATTTGCATTAGTCATTTTGAAGCAACAACATTTATATTGCAGGGCTTTATTTGCAAAGTATTTTTTTCGTTCATTTCGCTAACCATCCATGTTTTTCTGCTTATTAGAAGGTGAGGTTACCAGGGGCAAGAGGAATAAAAGCTAAGCAAATTACTAGGTGTTTTGAGTATTTGAGTGCACGGCACAGTCGGATTGCGTTTTTGCAAGTGCACAAAGCTAGTACCTGCTTTTTTTTTTTTTTTCCTTTTTATCTTTTTTACTGACCGGTAACGGGATCGCAACCCTCGGTGTCGCGCCCGTACCGGGGACTGGCAACGGGATCGCGACTCTCGTGTTGCGCCCGCACCGCGCTCAGCCAGTGAGCAGGAACCGGTCTCCACGTGGGATCCGAACCCTCAGCGGGAGCGCCACCGTGCTCCCAAGCAGTGCACTCTCCAGTGCGCCACCGGGCCGGCCCTAGTACCTGCTTTCACAACAAGTTCCAGGGACAGGATGACCACTGAGCCTGGGGAACAGAGTTAATCATAAAAGGACACTTC
>NW_007846638.1:0-683 GCF_000696425.1 Galeopterus variegatus
GTTATCAGAAGAATTCAGAAGCATATTGACATAAAATATTTATTTATTTTATTTTTTATATTACAAACAATTTTATTATTTTATTTTTAAAGTATTTAATTTAATTTAATTTAATTTTAACTTCTCAATATACATTGTAGTTGATTTTCATGTCTCTTTACCCATTCCTCTTCCCCCCATCCCCCAACTACATCATATCTGTTCTCTTGTCTTAACAAGTTCAAAGAATTGTTGTGATTGTGTGTCTTCTTCCCCACCATTTATTTGTTTGTATATTTATCTATTTATTTATTTATTTTTAGCTCCCACAAATAAGTGAGAACATGTGGTATTTCTCTTTCTGTGCCTGATTTGTTTTACTTAGTATAATTTTCTCTAAGCCCATCCATGTTGCTGCAAATGGTAGTATTTCATTCTTTTTTATAGCAGAGTATTATTCCATTGTTTAGATATACCACAATTTCCTTATCCACTCATCTGATGATGTACATTATATTTAAATACCATAAATTTAAATTTAAAAATTTAATTTTTACCAGGAATGAAGGATGGTTCACCATTATTGAACTTAGTTATTTCATACACAAGTCTCCCCTTATCCACAGGAAATACATTTCAAGACCCCCAGTGGATGCATGAAATGGTTCATAGTACCAAACCTTATATATACACTTATGCTATGT
>NW_007846639.1:0-682 GCF_000696425.1 Galeopterus variegatus
TTCCCATGAGGGTCCCCTCCTCTCCAGGTCCTCTCAACCTGGTGCATAAGGTGGGATTCTGCCTCCAGGTAGGACCTGAGCAGCCCTGGAAAAGCCACCTTTCCAAAACAAAATCAGAAAATCTCCCCTGCCCTCTTGCCAGTACACGAAATGCCACCATCAGCACTCCACACTGTGGGTTGACTAGCTGAGCTTTTCAAGTGGAAACCCCAGTGGGAGAAGCGTCACAGAGTTTATCACCCCAGCAAAAGACTCATTCATGAGAACCTTCCCCAGCCTGAGCGCTGAGTACAAGAGAGGTGTCTACATCCAGCTGGAGGAAAACAGAGCTGGAATCGGGGGGTGAGGATGTGGGAGGGATACTCATCCTTAGCCTTAGTCCTGGCCAGGAAGATGACGTTGGGGAATTCTAAGTCTGCAGAGTTCACAGAAAGGCTTGGGCCTCCCCCACCTCCACCCCAAGGCGCCCGGATGAAAACGATGGGGTGTGGGGAATAAATTCTTCAGTCCAGATTTGCACCAGAGTGATCCTGGTACAAAAACCACTCTTGGGGAAGACTGGTGTGAGGTTAAATCTCTTTCTCAGAAGGTGACAGCCAGTGAGAAAACATTCTTACCTTAGGATACCAGCTGCAAAATGACAGTCTTGCAAAATCAGATGGAGATGATGAAGGGATTTAAA
>NW_007846640.1:0-682 GCF_000696425.1 Galeopterus variegatus
ATCCAGATAATCCCAGCATGACAGTTTATTGAGATAACTGTGTTTGTTCTCCCTAGATGTTCCCCTGCTCGCAATGTGTCTGGGTTTTCCACATTTCTTTGCTCCACCGGTGTTGGCAAAGCCCAGAGGAGAAGCTAAGCGAAGACAGCATCTCTTTATTTTTGACAGCCTGAGTCACTGAAGAGAAGTGGGGATGTAGGGGGAGGGCTTTTGCTGGTGTCCTCCCATGGAGCGGGGGTGGACATCTGTGCCTCCCAGGAGCGAGGACTGTGCCCTGGTCCCTGGCAGAGCACCGAGGTGCAAGAAGACCACACTGGAGAAAGCATGGAGCAGACCATTCCCTGGGTGGAATACAGTGGAATACAGACTCATATTTGGATTTCAATTAATGCAAAGAAAATAAAAACCATATTGTGATGCTAATGCCACCCTTGAGCTGGTAGAACATCGCTGCCCGTGTAGCAGGTAATTATAACAAGAGGCACTCAGCATTAAGACAGGGAAGTGTGGAATGAGATGGCAACACACACGCAGGGCTCACGCCCAGCCTCGGGTGTACCCGGGAGGAGGAGGAATTGATGTCCAAGTCTGAAGGATGAAGTCAGCCAGGAGAAGGGGTCAGGAGGGAAAAGCATTCAGGCAGAGGGAACAGCATAGACAAAGTCCTAGAAATGAAAGAGAA
>NW_007846641.1:0-682 GCF_000696425.1 Galeopterus variegatus
GGATGCAGTAGAAATTAAGGCTATCATCTCAGTAACGTTGACCCTGCAGAAGTCCATTAAGCGCAGCCCCATGTAGAGCAAAGTGGTCATACCTGCTCTGCATTAATCATATTTCTCTCATAGCTTCTTGGGCAGTAGTCTTCAGTCGGTTAATAAACTAAGAAAAAGTGATAATTTTTTAGTATCAAAGATAAAACTAACAATTGGATACTTTCCTCTAACAATTTACCTATGCACAGAGAAAGATTTTTAAAATTAAAGCATGTTTTCGTTCCTATTTTCCTGCACCCCAGTCCAACTGGAGAGGAAGTTGAGTGTCCTATCCCAGGAGAGTATAAGGGTTCTAATTCCTATTTTCCTGTACTCCAGTCCAACTGGAGAGGAAGTTGAGTGTCCTATCCCAGGAGAGTATAAGAGTTCTATTTCTCAAAATTCCAGGCAGTAAGGTACATGCTAAGGTACGTGCTAAATCATGTCTTGATATGAAATTAGTTGTTCCATGTTATCCGGTCAAGGGATTATAATTGTAATTGTATCACAATTCTGTCCATGCATTATAGCAGTTATAATAACAAAAAATAAATAAATGCGTGCTCTAGTATACACCTTATTCTATGAGGGCACACCAAATGACAAAGTTGGCTAGTCATAGGTCTCATCAGGCTGTGTGTCTTCACAGGCT
>NW_007846642.1:0-682 GCF_000696425.1 Galeopterus variegatus
TCCACAAGTTGGTGTCTCTCCAAAAGTGGGGACTCGGGCACTTTACAAGGAGCAGACATGCCTGCCCCAGCTACCATTAGCTCTGCATTTGGCACGAACCATATTGTTTCTTCTCACAGGCAACCTAGATGCCAGAATTCCACAACCCTTGGACTGTACAATCTGATAGAAGTTAAGGAGAGGCAAGAGCAGACAATCAAGCTGAAGCTTAAAGTAAGTTCTGGAGCAGCTCTGTAGGGGAGATCAAAGTTTAATGGAGCACCATTTGACCATAGGGCAGTTTAGTGAGAAATAATTCTCCCTATGAGTTTTATTGTTTTTAACCTTGTTATAACTTGTACTTCAAAAATTTGTCACAATTATTTCTTCTGTCTTTTTTCCTTTAATAAAATTGTTTATTTCAGTAGAACATACATACAGAAATGTGAACAGGTCATAAGGAGAAGCTCAACGAGTTTTCACACAGCAAATACATTTTGTTTAATCATCACCAGTATTTATTAATCATCACAGTAAATATTACTAGTACTCCCCACGTGCTCCTCTCATGCCCTCTCCCAGTCCTACTTTACTTCCTTCTTCTCTCCAAAGGGAACTCCTCTCCTGACTTCCAAAACCATACAGTAGTGTTATGTGATTTTGAACTTTATATAAAAGGAAGCAGATAGAATGTACTATTGTG
>NW_007846643.1:0-682 GCF_000696425.1 Galeopterus variegatus
TTTTGAAGCCATGTCAATATGTACTAACTGAGAAAAAGTTTGTTTTGTTTTGTTCTATTTTTTTTTTAATACTGAGGATTAAGAACATATACAAAAGAAGAAAAACAAAACCAAATGAATCCAACTGTATTTCAAATGATTGGGGATGTTGATGGCAAACTAACTCCAATGGCGATTGAACACAGAATTTTGACAATAAACCCTCAGATTAAAAACACAAAAAAACAAAATGGCTTAAAAATACTGACTTCTTGAGATAGGAACTTTCATTGTCATTTTAAAGACAAGGAATCTGAAGCACTGATGTGATGTTCTGAATCTGAGGCATACATTTGGAAGTGCAAAATAATCATATTAACAAATTAATATTTCAAATTATTATTTTAACCACAACTCCAAGCACATTAATTGCAGATATTATTGGATGGATTATCCAGCATAGGTAATCTAGATAATCTCACTTTTTTCAGCTACTATGTGCCACAGTGAACCAGTATTCACTAAAATGCTGAATAGTAATATAAAAATCGAGTTTGTTAAAAGACCGCATTAAATTTTCCCTAAGTAGTTATTCTAAAGCCATGCTGGATGGTTGAGATATTATTACTGCAAATAAGATTAACACACACACACACACACACACACAATTTTACAATTTTAATATGTCTAATTTTGTTCATTT
>NW_007846644.1:0-682 GCF_000696425.1 Galeopterus variegatus
AAAAAAAAAAAAAAAAAAAAAAAAAAAAAAAAACAGAGAAAATCTCTTAGCACCTTGACTTTGTCCAAACTGTGATCTAGGCTTTACTGAAAATTTCTCATTTGTTCTACACAACTAGAGCAGCATCCTGGCCCCTCCTTTTATCTGGCTGGGATTTGTTACTAGTCAGTGATATTCCCTAAAACATAGCTTTTACAGATTGATTAGCTCTGCAAGTATAAGCTAAATTCAGCCGTAAGAAGGACGTTCGCCAGGCGTCAGCACGTGGAGGTTCCTCTGCACTCGCTTCGCTGGTATCTCCACCCTCGCCATCGATGTCCACTACCCTGCCCAGTCAATGTGCTTCATCGTTTCAAACTCAAAATAAGCAGTGAGAACTGAATGAGTGACTCTTCTTTACAGTGTGTTTCTTCCTTTGCCTTAAATTCTGGAAAAGGACAACTTACTACATTCTGACTTACCACTGTGCGTAATCTAATGGAGTGGGGAAAGTTCGTGGGGAGCACTCCAGAGCCAAGTCTTCCCACTCTCCTCTAATTACGTGCTGAACCAAATGTGAACAAACTAAGCGTGTCCTGTCTACATATATGGAAATCCACAGTTTGGAACTCAAGTTCCTTCCCCTACTCATACAACTTCCCTTGACAGCTGATTGTATGTTACCTATGAAGCTTTTCCTTTA
>NW_007846645.1:0-682 GCF_000696425.1 Galeopterus variegatus
ATAATATATTTTTGGAATTCATCTGTAAATTGTCTCCATATATTTTAATGTTTTTTTTTTTACTTATGTTTTGGATATTTTAGTTATTGATTTGATAAAACTTAAAGCAAATAAGGAATGTAAACTATCTGGATGTTATTTTGCTGTAATATTTTCCCATATTTCTTTTGATTAATTTCATATAGACTTTTATTTTAAAAAGTAAGTGGATCCAGCTTTATTATTTGTTTTTAGATGCAAGGGTCACTGATGATTATTAAATAAATATTTTTCTATATAACAGGAATATATTTCTATTCCATTCTATTTTTATATAATAAAAATGTAATAGATATAGTTCTCATTGTTTTACAATACTTAACTAAATAAATATCAATCAATGTCTACAATACTACATTCTTTTATGCTAACATTCAAAGAACAAACATTTCTATAATACCAGGTGTTCTCATAACATTAAGTTGTGAAAAAAAAAAATTTTAAAGAAAATAATGTACATCTCTTCATTTGGTCAAGTCATGCTTTACATCTTTAATAATGTTATGATTTGACTCATATAACAAGTTTACATTCTTCATACGTACATTCCTATATCTTTCTTAGCTTTTCTCTCTATTTTTCGTAGAATAACTTTGCATTATTTTTGAAACTGGCTATTATCATTTTATTAAAATACAATTAT
>NW_007846646.1:0-682 GCF_000696425.1 Galeopterus variegatus
ACTTCCATGGTATACAAACAACATCATGATACAGACATCCATTGCACAGAGAAAAAAGACAACACAGTTTAGGTCACTCTAATCAGATTCACAAGATTTGAATAGAGAAAATTATATTTTCATAAAGGAATTTTAAAGAATCCACTGAGGAAAATGGTAATTAATAATGCTGAATTCAAGCCAATACCTTAAGTCGTCCAGATGAAAAATGTTCTGGACTCTTCATTGCTTCCATGATTATCCCAACTTTGCCTCACTTTATACATTAGATATGCACATTCTGAGCCATCTTTTCCAGTGTTAGACCGAAATTACACATGTTAACTTTGTACTTGGCCATGAACTTCTCATTTATGCAGAAATAACTTTGCAGTTATTTGTTACACAAATCTATTGAGAGCATACTAGCCTGTTGGCTTGTGTGAACATTTGCTGAACAGCTGCTCTGGCTTTAAAATTTGGACTTTCCAAGTGCTGCTTGAAATACTAAGAGAAAATGTAGAAGGTACAGGAAAGAATGATTACTTAAACATCATTATTTCTAACTTGAAATTTATATTTTTCATTATAAATCAAGGGAATGGCCACTAGATTCAGAAAACAAAAATGAAAGCTATGCAGGAACATTTGTCTTCATAACATCTGTGTGTGTGTGTGTGTGTGTGTGTGTGTGTGTGTGTGT
>NW_007846647.1:0-682 GCF_000696425.1 Galeopterus variegatus
AAAAAAAAAAACAAAAAACAAAACAAAAACCGGACCCTTGCAAGTGAAGACTTGTTTTTCTTAGACATAAAGCTATATTACTAGCATACCCTATTTTGCACGTAGCTACTAATGGTACATTTGAAATAATTGCATATGACTGACTTTTAGCTGTATGTTTTGTTTTGTTATTTTTTATTTTGAGATAACTATGTCACATGAGTTATAAGAAATAATACACAGACATTATGTATATCTTTCACCCAGTCCCCCACTAACTACAGCACACTTTCTAGCCTAGCTATAGTACAATATCTTTCTTTCTTTTTTTTTTTTTTTTTTGCCTTTTTTTTTGTGACCAGTAAGGGGATCGCAACCCTTGGCTTGGTGTCGCCCGCACGCGCTCAGTGAGTGCACTGGCCATCCCTATATAGGATCCGAACCTGCGGCGGGAGCGCTGGTGAGCTCCCAAGCACCACACTCTCCCGAGTGCGCCACGGGGCTGGCCCTATAGTACAATATCTTAATCGTTGACATTGATGTAACCATCAGTCTTGTTCAGATTTTGCTAGTTTTACATGTACACTCATTTGTGAGTAGTAGTATGTTTTAAAAATGACTTGTGGACCCAAAACAATCTACAGATTCAATACAACACATATTAAAATCATAATGGCATTTTTTATAGAAATAGAAAAAAAAA
>NW_007846648.1:0-682 GCF_000696425.1 Galeopterus variegatus
GAAAACTCTGAATTTTGAAGTCAACAGAAAACTATGTATATTTTTGTGTTGGAAACAAGTCCCAGATAGATTTTGCTTTGATCTGGGCCATTAAACACCAAGAACCACCAGGGCTTTGACATTTAGCACTAGAATCCATCACATTTTGTAATGGAACAAATCTCAGTGGTAAAACGAGTATATTCATAAAAAGTGCACATCCAATAGGTTTTCTCAACATTTCAGCTCTGTAACACCCTGAACACACGTGGGGAATACTGGGTGGTTTGTGTTTTTCTTGCCATGTTCTTCAAATTGTAATATAAACCACAGAGGTTATGCATTTAACATTATTGCAGGGGAGGGGCTGTCTTCTAAGGTTTATTAGACACACTTGTAGCCAGTAGAATTTGATTAATGACAGTAATTAAATGTCCCATGCACTGCTTCAAGAGAAAGTTAACTCATTTGTTTAGTTAATAACATCGGTGAGAAAAAAAAAATGCCCCTTTGTCCATCATTTTCTACCCAATTTGAGAATAAAAATGGATCGTGATCCTCAGAGTAAGACGATGAATTAAATTGAAAGTTTACTAACCTGAAACTATTCAAATTTTCAACAAATACCTATTGGCAACTGATTACCAAATGTGGCTCTTGCCACTGAAGATACAGCCATGAACAGGACAAATGATCTTCTCCA
>NW_007846649.1:0-682 GCF_000696425.1 Galeopterus variegatus
TCCAAACTGGAAATTCCCCACTGTCAGAATGAAAGATACTCCAAGCCACAGCTGAGAGCCACGGTGGGAATTTAGTGGACTGTGATGCTCTCAGAACTCTGCCTCTGCCTACAAGATGGAAGGAGCTGAGTCCACAGGTGTCCCCTCTCCCCAGCTCCACATCCCTCACTCAGTACAGAATTGGGATTTGGTATTCATGAGGGAGCCAGGGAGCACTGCCTATCTGTGACCTGAGGGCTAATAAAACTGCCCATCTGATTGGGGACACTTGGAAGCATGCCCCTCACTCTAGGCCATGGGTGGAAAAAGAATCTGCAGACTTCTGGGCCACATGCATGGGTAGGGCCTGAATTCACACCTCCTATGAGGTGCAGAAACCTTGAGCTAGGAGATGAACACATGAAACTGGTCCAGAAATGGTGAAACTCAGAGGCCCTGAGCGACATCCCCACATCCTAGGGCAGGTGCAGGACTGCATATGGAAACAGCTCACACTTAAGTTGATTTCACAGCCAGATATTACATATTACGTGAGGAAACAAACTACCATGTGTGAGTGGTTAGATGCAGCCACAAGGATAAAGCACACCCTGGAAGTGATCTGGAAGAAATGTCAACATAAATATGCTTGGAGTCGTAAGAGAGGAAAGGTAATAATAATAAAAAAGTGCAGGTGGATTTA
>NW_007846650.1:0-682 GCF_000696425.1 Galeopterus variegatus
AAAAAAAGTAGACCATGACTACCTAAAACATAAAAAAATGTAGTTTCAGGGGTATGCAAACACATACTAGGGATTTCAACTATATGTATATCAGGCCTCTTTAAGATTTTCCACAGCTCGTTGATGTCCTGCTCATTTTTATTTTTTCTTCAGTCTGTTTTTTCTGTGAGTTTCATTTTGGATAGTTTCTGTTACTATAACTTCAAGTTCGCTTTTCTTTCCTTCTGCTGTGTCTATTTTGTCATTAATTCCATGAAGTTTATTATTTTTTTTTCATTTCATTCATTACGTTTCTCAACTCTACCATTTCAGTTTAAGATTTTTTAATATATTCCCTGCATCTACTTAACATATTCAGTCTTTCCTTTAGCTTTTTGAATAGATGGAAATTAGTTATAATAACTGTTTTAATGTTTTTGTGTATTAATTATATCAAATGTACAAGTAGGTTTAGATTGATTTTTGCTCTCAACATAACTCATGTTTTCCAACTTCTTTGCATTTGTGAAAATTTTTTTTTATTGAAGATCATTGTGAATTTTACCTTTTCTATGATATGAATATTTTAAAGCTTTGTTCTAAGACATGGTATAGTTCATCAGAATTACTTTGATCCTTTTTGGTCTTTATTCTATGATTTACTAGGTTGTACCAGAACAGCATTTACTCCAAAGCTATTTTT
>NW_007846651.1:0-682 GCF_000696425.1 Galeopterus variegatus
GGGCCTTGGTGTTATCAGCACCGCACTCTCCTGAGTGAGCCACGGGCCGGCCCATTCCTGGTGGATTTTATTTAATAGACTTATAGGTTAAACAAGTGTGACAGTAATGGTTTGATGAAGCTTTTCCATCTATTTTATTAGTCATTTAAATAATATGCATTTATAAAGTACCAACTCTGTATGCAGCACTATGTTAGGCACTACGGGAAATAAAAATAAACTCAGTATAAAACTTGGTACATCAAGATTCTGGTATAATTTGGAAGTATTTAGCCTAGAATTTCAGTTTTGGAACTTTCTCTTCAGTAAATAATTTTAAATGCAAGGGGATGGGGAATAAAGTTATTTATAACAGAATTTTGTATAATGCTCTACAATTGTAAATAACCTAAATGTTCAATAAGAAGAGAATAAAATAGAGAAATCTATTACTGTAGATATGGAATTCATTATGTTGTTATAAAGACTAATAAAATAGCAAAAGGCTTATGATGTAATGTCAGGTTTTTAAAAGAAAATATAAAATTATATGTCTGAAATGTTTCCAATTATTCTACCCAAAAGTTCTACATATAAAAAACAGAAAGGAAATGTCCTGAATATCAAGGGTAGATACAAACTGTGATTTTTCAGTGGGGTGCTGATTGGTAATTTTCTCCCTTTATTTTCTAAAATGTCTTCA
>NW_007846652.1:0-682 GCF_000696425.1 Galeopterus variegatus
GTCCAAGGGGAGGGGGGGTGGAGACCACAGTGGGCGGGGCCAGGCAGGTGCAGTGTTGGCTTCTGGGAGGAGGGGAAGAGGGGGGTGCCCTCGGGGCAGTAGGGACCAATGAGTCATATTGCTCTGGATATATAGTTATTTGTTTATTTATTTATTTATTTATTTATTTATTTTTATTTATTTATTTTATTTTGTCGACATACAAGGTGGTTGATTATTGTGGCCAATTTCCTAATCCTCAATGCCCCTAAATAAATTAAGTAGGAGAGAATATCATGAACAACTTTATGTCAACAAATGAGATAAATTAAATGTACAAATTATATAAATATAGAAATTGAATCAAAAAGAAATGGAAATTTGGATATACCAACAACATGTAAAATTATTAAATTAGTAATTAAAAATCTTTGCACAAATAATAGCCAAGGCTATAATACGTTTATTTGGGAAATACATGAAGCATTTAAAAAGAAGAAATTTTAAAAATAATATTTGTGTTACACCATAGAGCTAATAAACAGTATATACACCCAAGTGTTCTCGTGTGAAGTGAACAAGACCGCATTTTGCTTATTGTACTCGAGACATCTCAAAATCATTATTGATTGTTCTATATTCTAAAGTATGATTACATAAATACTGCAAAGTCCTACTCCACTGCAAAACTAAAAAAGCCTGA
>NW_007846653.1:0-682 GCF_000696425.1 Galeopterus variegatus
GCCCAAGGTCTGTCCAAAAGGCTGCTGTTTGTAGGAAAGTAAATGAAGCTTGGACATGTGAAATTTCAGGTCCACTTGCATTTGGGCCAGCTATGGTGCTGTGGGCTGAAGTCAGGCAAGGAAGACAAGATGACAGGCTGAGGGCTGGGTGCTAGTTCTTCCGTACTGTCTGTTAGGTCCCTGGAACTGAGACCTGACTTTTAGGAAGTCCCACTCCCCCACCCTTCAGTTTCATTTCTCCAAGTTTCCTTCTTCAAGGTGTCCGCTTCCCTAAGTCTCTGCTCCCACCAGCAGGCTGAGTAGGTTATAGCCAGAGTGTAGCATTGTAACTGCTTCCCCCACCCCTCCCCACGGCTAGCCCAAGGTTCTTGTCTCCCCAGGTGTCTGTTCACGTGAGCAGGCTATATCTGGAGTGGAACATTGTAACTGTCTTCCTAGGCTAGGCCAGATGCCAATCTTCACCCTATGAAAAAGACATCCACTGACTCTCGGTGCTGACGCCGTTTTTAGGCTCAGCCCAGCAGGTCCGCTTGCTACTTGCTAATAAAATTTTTTCTTCCTTTACCTGACTAGCATCTCCTTCCTTGGTGACCTTACACTGTGCATTTTGGTGTGGAACTCCAGCTCTCCCAGGATGTGATAAAGGTAGGTTAATCAAGAGATGGGGAATAGATACATTTTA
>NW_007846654.1:0-682 GCF_000696425.1 Galeopterus variegatus
TATCTATACCTATATCTATATCTATCTATATCTATATCTATTTATATCTATCTATATCTATATCTATTTATCTATATCTATATCTATATCTATATCTATTTATATATATCTATATCTATATCTATATCTATCTATCTATCTATCTATCTATCTATCTATCTATATATATATATATATATAGTTGTTGTTGTTGTTCACAATTCCTGGCTCCCCAAGGCACTACTCTAATCTTCCCATGCCTTTCTGTGTTGGAGCTGGCATAAAGAAATTCTCTGACCTACCTTGTTTGATTGCAGGTGATAAAACCCCATTTCAGGAGGGGCACTGCCCCATATTCAGGAGGAAGAAATGCTGCACAGACACCAAGAAAAATCTGAAAAACCAGGCCTTATTGGGTTTCCCCACTCAGTCTATAAGTATTAGATCGAAACTTCCTTGTCCAATCACATTTCTACATGGTTGTCTGTGCCTCAACCATGCCTATGTAATGAAGCTTCCATTAAAACCCAGAAGGACAGGGCTCAGGGAGCTTCCAAATAGCTAAACACGAGGAGGTTCATATGGGGGGCACACCCTGGGAAGGTCACGGAAGATCCACACCCCTTCCCCATACCTCGCCCAATGCATCTTTCATCTGCATTCTTTGTAATATCCTTTCTAATGAGCTGGTAAACGTTAAGTA
>NW_007846655.1:0-682 GCF_000696425.1 Galeopterus variegatus
CTTCATACAGAGAAGTTTTGAAATGGAATTTGAACTGTAGAATAATTAAAGTAAGTACTAAACAATCTTAATGAAGAGACAGACCTTTTAGGTCTTGTCCACAGCTGTATCCTTAGCACATAGCATAGAACCTGACACAGTGTGTGCTTAGTGTTGAGTATAGTATTTCAATTTAAAATTAGAGCTGCTATCCTACACATATCCACAAGAGGGCGAAATTGAAACTGATATTGGACAGGCTGTGCTGGTAGTACTGCGTTTTCTTATAAACTTTGGGTTTTGTTTTTTCTATATGTATAGCAGGTCACTCTGGATGACCTTCCATAGAATAGCAGTAACAGACAGCAAAGACTATTTTAAAAAATCATTAAACTGAAGTTTACTACAATTAAAAATTTAGTATTCATACTCATTTGTTAGATTTAACAGATTTACCGGAGAACTCAAAAAGAAAAACACAAAATAGAGTTATAAAAATTTTTTGGATTTTTTTTCTTTAATAGCAACTCATCCACACAAACTGGGACTCTGTCTCTGGTCATTGCCACAAGAAATTTGCTTTTCTTTGGATAGCATTAAATTTCTTTTTACCCATTTTTCTGAATAGTGAACAAATTAGTATCAAAACACTTAACCTTGATTGACAAAATGTATTCTTTAGAGAGTAAAATAGCAATAATAA
>NW_007846656.1:0-682 GCF_000696425.1 Galeopterus variegatus
TTCTGTACAATAGATGTGTGTGAGTGTGTGCATATGTACATTTAAGCCTTAGGAAAAAGATAGAGGATAATGATGCTTAAGAAACTTAGCCTTCTATGCCAAAACATTATTCTTAGATACTGTGATTCTGACTTCATATTGGTGTATTTTTTGTTTCTTATTTTTGGGGTAATCTGTCTAGACCAAGATTAACTTGGCAACTACAACTAGACTAATAATATGGTTTTCTATACTATCCAACAGTAAATATTTTGTTTTTTTAGTTTTTGGTCTTTAATAGAATCAATCATAGCAAAATTTTTCTAAATTTGTCTATGCCTTGAACACTTATCTACTTCCCAGAATGATCCTGAAACCTCTGGACAGGATCATATCTTCTGGGTATTTACGTAAGAAGTATATGTATTTAAATAGTGTGTCTTTTTTCATCTCTTCACTATTAGTTTGTGTGTGTCTTTACAGTTGAAGTGAGTTTCTTTTTCTTATAGGAAGCATATACTGAGGTTTAGTTTTTTAATCCATTCAGCCATTCTATATCTTCTAAGTGGGGATTTCAATCCATTTACATTCAGGGTTGTTATTGAAAGGCATTTGCTTACTCCTGGCATTTTGTTGTTATTTATGGTTGTTCTTGTTCCTTTCTTTCCCTTTTATTGCTTGTCTTTGCTATTTGTTTTTTTTT
>NW_007846657.1:0-682 GCF_000696425.1 Galeopterus variegatus
GCCTTTGGTGATGCATCTAAAAAGTCACCACAATACCCAAGGTCATCTAGGCTTTCTCTTTCGTTATATTCTGGGGGATTTATAGTTTTGCATTTTACATTTAAGTCTATGATCTATTTTGAATTAATTTTTGTGATAATATCAGTTTTTTAAATTCTCAGATAATCTTTATTTCTTCAGTTCACATGGTTTTAAAAAGCCTTCCCTCACCTGACCCTCCTGATTGGCAACTTTCACTTATATGTAGCCTGGGAAAGGTGAATTACAGCCAACATAGCCTGGTGACTGGTGGGCTGGATTGCCTTAGAGGCCCATCACTGGTGATGTTTCCAAAGACTAGATTAGAAGGGCATGTGTCAAGGTCAAGCCATCAGGAGCAGCTCTCTGGCTGCTTCCCGGGAGATCTCATTTCTTGATAATGCACCACATTCAGGATCTGGCCCTAAGCCTTCCAGGCTCTGGAAGCCAATTTTTATGGCACTCTGAAAGTTGAACCATTATTTAAGAATAAATTCACATTAAGTTAGCCCAAGGAGGAGAGAGATATACAAAAAAGCAGAAGCACAGCTGCCATATAATAAGAAAAAATTTAGTTCAACTTAATGAGTGCATTTTCTTTATTTTTTATTTATTTATTTATTTTTTTTAAAGATGACCGGTAAGGGGATCTTAACCCTTGACT
>NW_007846658.1:0-682 GCF_000696425.1 Galeopterus variegatus
GAAGTACTGCCAGCTTCTGTGTTGGTGCTCTTGGGTGCCCTGAACTGCCATATAAGAAATCTAACTACCCTGGTGGGGCTACTATATGAACAGGCCTGAGGAAAACCCTGCCAACCCAATAACTCAGCTGATTGCAATCCCCAGCCAACCCAGATGAATTCAACCAAGATCAGCAGAAGCCTTGTCCAACTAAGCCGTCTGGATTGCAGTGAGCAAATACAAAGGTGATTCTTTTAAGCCATTAAGTTTCGAGGTGGTTTGTTACATAGCTATAGATAAGTAAATTAGGCTCAACTAAAAAAGTTGATCCATGAGCATGTAACTAAATTAGCTACATTATAACAGTACCTCATAAGAATAGGAATGGAATTCTTAATGGAAAATGAACTTTTGGTTTGACTGAAGTTAATTGACTAAATCAACTCAATCACGATCTAAGCATAAATCACAATTGAAATGTTGACTCGACAGAGTAAATGGAGCTGGCTCAAAATGCTGATTATATTTAGCATCTGCTTGGAATTTAGTGTTGGATGTGCATGAGTTTTAAAATCAGGAAAAGGAAAAACTGTCAAGTAGAGCCTAGAGATTTGTTTATGCTTTTTAATGCCAGAAACTTCGGATTCCTTTTCTTCTTTGAGGGAGGAAAGTATAATTTGTAATTTTGCACAGTTGAGAAAAA
>NW_007846659.1:0-682 GCF_000696425.1 Galeopterus variegatus
AAAATGTCCATATTACCCAAAGTGATATACAGAGTCAATGCAATCCCCCTCAAAATACCAATGATATTCTTCACAGAAATAGAAGAAACAATACTTACATTCATATGGAACAACAAAAGACCCCAAATAGTCAAAGTAGCCCTGAGCAAAATAAATAAATAAACCCAGAGGCATAACACTGCCTGACTTCAAATTATGCAAAGCTATAATAACCAAAATAACATGGTAGTGGTAAAAACCAGACACTTGGACTAATGGAACAGAATAGAGAATGCAGAAATCAACCCACATACTTATCTTTGACAAAGGAAACAATAACATACATTAGGGAAAAGACTGGCTCTTCAATAAATGGTGATGGAAAAATTGGACATCCACATAGAGAAGAATGAAACTAGACCTGTACCTCTTGTCACATACCAAAGTCAACTCAAAATGGTAAGTAAAGACCCCAAATGATAAAACTACTAAAAGAAAACATGGGGGAAATACTTCAGGAAGTAGAACTGGGCAAAGACTATAAATAAGACCCCAAAAGCACAAGCAAAAAAAAGAAAAAATAAACAAATGATATTATATCAATCTTAAAAGCTTCTGCACAGCAAAGGAAACAGAGTGAAAAGGCAACCTATGGAATGAGAGAAAATATTTTCAACCTGTGCATCCAACAAGGTGTTAATAT
>NW_007846660.1:0-682 GCF_000696425.1 Galeopterus variegatus
TTTTTTTCTCTCTTTAGAATTTAAGGTTTCTGGAAGACAGGGAGTTTGCTGTCTCCAGTCCTCCCAAGAAATATTTTGTTTCTTCTTTTCCCCCATAGCATATTTTTAAGTCTGTTTATCATCCAGGTTGTTCTCTTGTGTCTGAGCTCTAGTTTTCCTAAATTCTTTATCCAATGTGTTGCCTGTAATTTAAGGGAATGATCCTGATAGTCCTGATTTGGGCCAATTGAGTAGAGCAGCTCTAACATTTCCCTTTTTCCTGATTTCAAAGATCCAGGACTTGGCAAGAGTATGTCCCAAGGCTTTAGCAGTTGCTCATATTTGTAGGTATATCTTAGATTCTGTAATTTTTGTTTGTTTGTTTAAAAATTTTTTTATTTAAACATCATTGATTATACATATTTGGGGGGCTCAACATTGACATGTTGATGTAATCAATATTACTAGCATATATATTGTTACAAATTGTCCTTACTCTTTATGCTTCTTGTCCAATCTCTCCCTAACCCCCTCTCCCTCCCCCTTCTCCCCTCTGATAACCCTAGATTTCTTCTCTCCTTCTGAAAGAATAATGGTTACTCCATTGATTTTTTGCCTAGATGATCTGTCAATGCTGAGAGGTGTGTTCAGGTTCCCCAATATTATCGTAGAGCAGCTACTTCTTCTGTCACTCTGGAATGGG
>NW_007846661.1:0-682 GCF_000696425.1 Galeopterus variegatus
GAATTATCCCATGTATTTTCTCAGACCACAATGGATTAAAATTAGAAATCAATAAAAAAACGAAATTCTGGAAAGTATACAAACACATGGAAATTAAACAGCATTCTGCTTAATGACTTATGAGTCCAAGAAGAAATCAAGCAGGAAATCAAAAAATTTATTGAAACTAATGAAAATAATGATACATCATACCAAAACCTGTGGGATACTGCAAAAGGGGGAAATTTGTTGCATTAAATGCTTACTTCAGAAGAATGAAAAGATAGCAAGTGAACTACCAAACACTTCACCTTAAAGAACTAGAAAACAAGAACAATCCAAACCTAAAGTTAGCAGACGGAAAGAAATCATTAAGATCAGAGCAGAACTTAATGAAATTGAAACCCAAAAAACAATACAAAAGATCAATGAATCAAAATGTCGGTTTTTTGAAAAGATAAATAGAATTGACAAGCCATTAGCATGGCTAACAAAAAAAAAAAGAAGAGAGAAGATTCAAATAACAAAAATTAGAAATGAAAAAGGTGATATTACAACTGATTCATCTAAAATATAAGGAATCATTCAAGACTACTATAAACAACTATACACCAACAAATTTGAAAATCCAGAGGAAATGGTTAAATTTCTAGACACACACAAGCTCCCAAAACTGAGCCATGAAGATGTAGAAAATCTGAAC
>NW_007846662.1:0-682 GCF_000696425.1 Galeopterus variegatus
TAGCCAATAGGAACAGTCCAGCTCAGCCTGACTGGATATAAAAGGCCCACCCCGACTCTCCTGGCTGCTGCTCCCACTTTAGAGAGGGCAGCCCGCTTGTTCATTTTGCCTGCCTAATACACTTTGGTTGAGTCCCTCTCTCTTGGTGTGTCTTACTTTGTGCTCAGGCCGGGGTTTTTCCTTTCAGTCAGCACCACGCTCTCCCATGTGAGCTAACCAGCCATCCCTATATAGATAGGGATCTGAACCTGTGGCCTTGATGTTGTCAGCACCACACTCTCCCAAGTGAACCATGGGCTGGCCCTAGCATTGGATTTTCTTAAGTGCTTTTTCTGAATCAATTGATAAGATCATGTGAATTTTCTTCTTTAGCCTATTGATAGGGTAGATTATTACACTGATTTTTGAAAGTTGAACCAGACTTGCATTTATTTTGTTCTGTAAAATTTATTTTGTTTTTACTTCTCTTGGGTATATGCTTTTGAGTGGAATTGCTGGGTCATATGGTAATTATATGTTTAACTTTTCGAGGAACTACCAAATTGTTTTTTACAGCATCTGTACCATTTTGCATTCCCACCAATGGGAATTCCCCCAGCAATGTGTGAGGGTTTCAATTTCTCCACATTCTTGCCAACACTTTTCCATTTTTTTTTATAATGGCCATCCTAGTAGATATGAA
>NW_007846663.1:0-682 GCF_000696425.1 Galeopterus variegatus
GTGTGGCTTCCAGAAGGACTCACCATGGGCATTTCTGTGGATACATAGCACAGCATAAAGAAATAGTTTATTTTGTTCACTGTTTTATTTCCAGTGCCTAGAACTGCAATTAGAAAATATAAGGATTCAACAAATATCTTCTGAATGAATCTATAAAATTAAAAACAATGAAGGAGGGATGATAACTAAAGAGAAAGACAATGAAGATAACTCTACTTATATCATGTGTTGCCTTTTGATTAAAACCTGTATTCAGAATCAAGTAAGAATTAAAAGTTCACTTTAGTCATCTTTTAGATGATTTTAATTTTTCTGTAAAGAGTTCGTATTTAAATAGAATATTTACCATTAAATATGAGCCTTTTTTCAATATACTTAATACTCTGTCACACAATAAATAAAACCAAGGATGATGTTAGTCATACTGATTTGTAACTAACCAAGTAACATCAGCAATGTAGGTGTCCTGTTTTCTTTAAAAATGTAGCCGGCTGTCTTAGTTCATTCAGGCTGCTAAAACAAAATACCATAGACTAAGTAGCTTATAAACAATAGAAATTTATTTCTCACAGTTGTGGAGGCTGGGAAGTCCAAGATCAAGGCACCAGCAGATTTAGTGTCTGGTGAGGAGCCACTTTCTGGTTGATAGATAGATGGCTTTTCCTAGCTTTGTCCTCAGAAG
>NW_007846664.1:0-682 GCF_000696425.1 Galeopterus variegatus
AGTTGAAACTGCATATCAACTAATCATTAGTCTACAGTTGCTTAGAAATAAAACAATACTTCGCCTCTACAATTCAAATCTATACACTTTCTTGCAACAAAAGCCAATCTGTCTTTTTCAAAATTGTTTCTCCTAGCAAATATTTTTACTGTCTGGCCAAGTTTTGTGTTAAAAATAAAGTACAGCACTAAAACATCAATCAACATTTTAAGAACTTAATGATCTATGAAAGAAAACATACAGTGATTCTTTTGAAAAAAGCAAGCCAATCAAAGTTTTGTTTATATTATTAAATCAAGAGTGGAGCTTTGAGAAAATAAAATCACATTTGTGTTTAGAGATATAAAAGCAATATTAAGCAATTAATATGAGAAAACAGACTGGGAGGGAGAGCTGTTAAAGGCAAGAATAACTTAAAGACATAACAGAACCAACTGTTTCTTTTTGTTGTTGTTGTTGTTGTTTGTTTTTGTGTGACCGGTAAGGGGATCGCAACCCTTGGCTTGGTGGCATCCTCACCGCGCTCAGCCAGTGAGCACACCAGCCATCCCTATATAGGATCCGAACCCGCGGAGGGAGCGCTGCTGCCCTCACAGTGCCGCACTCTCCCAAGTGCACCACGGAGTTCGGCCCAGAACTAACTGTTTCTTTACTACCCTTCCTGTCTGTGGAACACTGGCCT
>NW_007846665.1:0-682 GCF_000696425.1 Galeopterus variegatus
TCCACTGTAAGATAATGGAAAAGGAAGAGAAAGCTAATCTTAAAGCAAACAGAAGGAAATATATAAAGGCAGCTGGTCAAGATGGCAGAATAACTGGTCCCCAGCATCACTTTCTCCCACAAATCAATGAATTTACAACTATTAAACAGCAACAACAGCCAAGCTAGGGCCTCTAGAGCTCAGGGGAAGAGGAGGAGAGACCTACAGAGTTCATGAAGGCAGGGAAGCCATGATGAGAGAAAGAGAGGACCGCTCCTACCATTTCAAATCTTGGCTGCTTTAAGGCTAGAGCTGGTTAGTACATGGAGCAATAGCTGGCAAAGGCCACTGCTGTGCCCTTCTGATGAAGTTGCTTGGAGGTTGCAAAGGAGAAGAGGGACTTCGTGGCCCTCAGGCCAGCAAGAGCACTAACGGTGGTCTTGTGGTCCAGTGTTCCTGTGGACCCACATAGCAATGAGGAGCCACAGACAACTGAAAAACTGAGGCACTCAGAGGCCAGTGAATCATCACAAGGGACCAGTGCATGTCCTATCCTATGGGAAGTGTTTGTAGTGCAGGCAGTGGAGGAGATGGGCCCACTGGGGCACAGCAAGGACAGCTGATCTGTGCTCCAATCGGCATGGGACCACTCAGTGGAGACTGGGCAGGAATATAGAACTGCAGGGGGAGCAGTGTATTGAAA
>NW_007846666.1:0-682 GCF_000696425.1 Galeopterus variegatus
TATTTCCTCCAAATTATGTCATAACATAGCTTATTATTCTCTTACTTATAGTAAAAAAAAAAATCAATATATATTTAAAAAATTATCCTAAGTTCATTTTCTTCATGACCACAAAACTCACTAAAATAATGTATAAAAACATATTTTATATTCACTAGGTATCATGCACTATGCTTACAGGTAGGAATCTTATAGGATATAGGTTGACATTCTTTACATTGACTTTTGAGCCTTTTTTGTCCCAATATATGTCGACCACTTTATCTCCCACCATTTCTCTATATTAATAGGTACTTAATATTTTTAAGAAACCATTATGAAGGCAAAATTCTTATAGAGGGAGGAAGGGAGAGAGAGAGGAAGAGAAGAGAGGGAGAGACTAATGGGAAAAGAGAGAGAGAAAGAGAAAGAGTGAGAGAGAGAGAGTGAGAGTGAGAGAGTGAGAGAGAGAGAGAGGGAGAGAGAGAGAGGGAGAGAGAGGGAGATCTACATTGTGCACTTAGGATTCAGGTGGTATGGTTCTTCTACATGGCTTGTGCCTTATCCTAAATGTATTAACCTATCCCATTTCTTTCCCCTAGCTTCTCATTATATGTTTTCCCTTGATCTAATCTGATCTGTGGGACTCTTTGTTCCGTATCCCTAGGATAGATTATCTGGTAGTATACTTTCCATATGAATG
>NW_007846667.1:0-682 GCF_000696425.1 Galeopterus variegatus
TTTACCTACAACCTATTCAAAATGTGGATAAGGGCCGGCCCGGTGGCGCACTGGAGAGCACACTGCTTGCGAGTGCAGTGGCGCTCCTGCCGAGGGTTCGGATCCCATGTGGAGACCAGTTCCCGCTCACTGGCTGAGCACGGAGCGGGCGCAACACCGAGGGTTGCGATCCCATTACCGGTCAGTAAAAAAGACAAAAAGGAAAAAAAAATTTTTTTTTAAATGTGGATAATCTAGGGACAGATGGAATCCTTAGACTCTTCAGGCAAATAGTCATGTAGACACAAATGTGAAAGAAAAAGCAATTCAGCACATCATAAAATATTTTTTATGTACTAAAGTAAATACTTTTTTTATTCATACACACATTTTATTAATTTTTAAATTACTTTTGCTTTTTACATTCCATTTCTTCTTTCGGGGTAACTTTTTCTTCTTCCTGAATAGTTTAATGCTACTATTATGAAAGCCCTGATTTTTTAATATGTTTAAAATAACCTTAATTTGCTCTGGCTCATTTAGAGAATTGTAGGTTCATATTTGTTTCCCTCAGCATTGGACAAACATGACTTAGTGGTCTTGTGGGTCCTTTAAAAACTATTAATAATTTTTTAAATAATAATAAATAAAAATCTCTAATATTGATTAGTTTCTCTTCATATGTCAGGGACGTTTCCAAAGA
>NW_007846668.1:0-682 GCF_000696425.1 Galeopterus variegatus
TAGAAATCTTAATTTTAATTTCATAAATCTTAAGTAAACACTAAGAAATGTACGTGATATTCATAAGCAGTCACTAACAACCTGAATTATTCACTGGAAAGGTCTCATTAAAATCTTGCCTTAGGAAACCTATTTAATAAACTCTGCATGTGTGTGTGGCTGGTGGGGGAGGGAGGTAGAGACAGATACAGAATGGGTATATGTGAATATGGGTATTGTGTTTATCATACAGCTAATAAGTGGTAGAACTTGGATAACTAGGATTTTAAAGCAGGTCTGGCTGACTGTATTCCATGCTCATTCAAGCATCTAGGTTCCATGTCTTCTGCAACCCTTCACAGATTTGCTCTTGAAACTCAAGCCTGGCTTTCTACAGGGAATTTTTTTTCAGGAACAGCTTCCTTGGAATAAGCTAAACTTAACTGTCTTTACCTCAACTATAGCATTTAGCAGTTCACTTGCAGTATGTGAAGGCAAGAAATAATAACCAAAAGCAACTCCCTTTGTACAATTTCAATTTCCTGGCAATCCTGAATTCTAGATCTTTCTCTATTCAATGAGGAAGGTTTATTGTCCCATTCAGACCCTGCCATCTACTGAGTGTTTGCAATGCCAGAGAATCTCTGCAGGCCCAAATGTTCTCTAAATAGTTTTGTTATATTCAACCTAAATGTGTTATGCC
>NW_007846669.1:0-682 GCF_000696425.1 Galeopterus variegatus
GAGAAATTAAAGAGGACACAAGAACATGGAAAGATATCCCATGCTCTTGGATTGGAAGAATTAACATTATGAAAATGTCCATTAAGTGGACAAAAGTCATCTGCAGATTCAATGCAATCCCCATCAAAATTACAATGACATTTTTCTCAGAAATGGAAAAAACAATCCTAACATTCATGTGGAATAACAAAAGACCACGAATAGCCATAGCAATCCTGAGCAAAAAAAATAAAGCTGAAGGCATAACACTACCTGACTTTAAACTTCCCTACAAAGGTATAGTAACCAAAACAGCATGGTACTGGTATAAAAACAGACACATGGACCAATGGAAAAGAATAGAGAATCCAAAAATCAACCCATACGCCTGCCATCTGATCTTCAACAAAGGCACCAAGTCTATACACTGGAAAAGAGACTGCCTCTTCAGCAAATAGTACTGGAAAAATTGAATATTCACATGTAGGAGAATGTAGGAGAATGAAATTAGACCTGTACCTCACTCCATATATCAAAATCAACTCAAAGGGGAATAAAGAATTAAATATACATCTGGAACAATAAAACTCCTTTAAAAAAACATAGTGGAAACACTCCAGGAAGTAGGATTGAGTACAGACATCATGAATATGACCCTAAAAGTGCAGGCAACCAAAGGAAAAATAAACAAATGTCTGTCTTG
>NW_007846670.1:0-682 GCF_000696425.1 Galeopterus variegatus
TCACAGTAACTCCCTCTCTTCTCTATCAATCATACTGATGAGCATGCAGGGCCTGAGCTGTGCCTTCAGTTGCCTGTAAGGAGCAGTGTCAATGTAGGTTCTTAGTCCAGCTTATGATCATGCAGGTATCAAAGACAGTAAGTGATCACATTAAAACAAAAAACAACCAAGTTACTAGATTCATTAATGACAAAATATGTCAGCACAGATATATAAGAGCTAATAAATTAAAAACCAAACAGATAAAAAAATACCTCATGAAATTACTAAAATGAGGAATTCTAGGCAATTACTGAGCTTCATAGCATTCAGTGTCAGTTAATAACATAAAAGTTATTATATAAGGAAGAAAGACTATTAAAAACAACGATTCTCTTTTATAAAAACTAAGATCAAAAACAATGTGACACTCCATTTTGAAATTAACATTTTAATATCTGAGTAAACAGGGGAATATTTGTACATACTGATTCATAAAGATTGGAGGGAAAAGAAATATGTTTCCTAGAATCAGTTCCCTGTGGTGGCTGTGGTGGTTGGAATTCACTGCTGCTATTTGAACTTTTGGAATTTCTGCTGCTAGTTGTCAGTCATGCCTGGATCCACTGCAACTCACATTTTCCTCCTTTTGACTTTCCTTAACAATCACTGTCTAGGAATATGCGTGTGTGTGTGTGTGTGT
>NW_007846671.1:0-682 GCF_000696425.1 Galeopterus variegatus
ATTCTGGATATTACTCCTTTGTCAGATGTATATTTTGCAAATATTTTCTCCCACTCTGTTGTTTGTCTTTTTGCTTAACTAATTGTTTCTTTTGCTGTGCTCATATCATCCCATTTTTTATTTTTCCTTTGGTTACCTGTGCTTTTGGGGCTGTATTCATAAAGTCTATGCCCAGTCCTACTTCATGAAATGTTTCCCTATGGTTTTTTAAAGGATTTATTTTTATAGTTTTTGGATGTATATTTAAGTATTTAATCCATTTTGAGGTGCTTTTGGTATTCAGTGATAAGTAAGGGTCTAGTTTCATTCTTCTATATATGAATGTGCAATTTTCCCAGCACAATTTACTGGAGGCAATCTCTTCCCCAGTGTGTGTTCTTAGTGCCTTTGTCAAAGATCAGAGGGGTGTTGGTGTAAGGATTGATTTCTGGATTCTCTATTCTGTTCCATTGGTCCATGTGTCTGTTTTTGTGCCAGTACCATGCTGTTTTGGTTACTGTAGCTTTGTAGTATAATTTAAAGTCAGGTTGAATTATGCCTCCAGCTTTATTTTTTTTGCTCAGGAGCTTTGGCTATTTGTGGTCTGTTGTTATTCCATATGAATGTTAGAATTTTTTTTTACATTTCTGAGAAGAATGTCATTGGAATTATGATGGGGATTGCATTGAATCTGTAGATCATT
>NW_007846672.1:0-682 GCF_000696425.1 Galeopterus variegatus
GGGCAAATGCATTCACAGCAGGCAGCCCAGACTGGCCCAGCTGGCCCCAGTCTGTTCAGCATTATTTGCTGTGGCCCAGGGAGGACACAAGGAGACATGGGAAAATGAAAACCTGTGTATATAATGGGATTTCCCAGGAAACAAGGGGGTGGAGCCGAAGTTTTAAATGCTTCATTTCCCACAAAAGGGTAGTGATTCAGACATCAACCGTACACCACAGAATGTGACCATGTCATTTAGTAACCAAGAAGGAGCTGGCAGTGCCCAGAGAAGATGGTGGGGGCTGAACAGAGACCCCAGATTATGGTCCAATCCCTGGGAACCACCAGACCAGAATCTGCCCTAGTGGCTTGGGAGATGACAGAAAACCCATTGTACAGGTGGAGAGACTGAGTCTGAGCCCAACAAGGTTCATATTAGGAGCATGTTCCACTGACATGGGGTTTTAATACTGACCTTACTAAGTGTGTGACTTTGGGTGAGTCATTTTCTCTCTTTAAAATGTATAACGGAGATTGTAATGCCTACCTTGTAGGATTAGTATGAAAAATTAGAAATAATACCCAAGAACAAACAAAATGTCTGGCAGGGATGAGGTCCACAATAAATGTTAATAGCAAAAGTAATATTAGCTAACGTAGAAGTAACTTAGCTGAGATCACCTGGGCGAGAGTGTCACAGC
>NW_007846673.1:0-682 GCF_000696425.1 Galeopterus variegatus
ACCAAGGGTTGCAATCCCGTTGCCGGTCACGAAAAAAGACAAAAAGGAAAAAAAAAAAAAATCCTTGCCATGTCTCATCCTGTTTATCTGCATTCAGTGCCATGGTGAGTGGTGTGGAAACTGGCTCTTAATTAAAAATTTAAAAGGCCCAGATTTGTAGCACCTGCCAATTCTTGTGGTGTAAATACACCTACCATAGCTAATTTCAAGCTACCAATCACCAGACATGGAGTTGGGAAGACATGTAATCAGTATGAGCCTGCTCTGGAATAACACTGTCTGCATCTCTACCTTCCACCTAGAGATAACTTCCTCTCTTGCTATGGTAAGAAAATAGAAGCCCCACCCCATTCTTTCTCCTCCAAGTGGCCAAAGCCATCTTTTTGTTTTGTTTTGTTTTGTTTTTGATGGCTGGCCAGTATGGGCATCTGAACCCTTGACTTTGGTGTTGCAAGGCTGTGCTCTAACCGACTGAGCTATGCCATCTTTGTTTTTGTTTTTTAACCTTTCAAAAACCTTTTTATTGGAGCAAAGAGTACATATCATAAGCATACAGCTCGATGAATATTCATGAAATGGACACTCCCATGTTACCAGCACCAGATCAAGAATAGAACATTCCTCACCAAGGTCAGGGGTTCAGATCCCCGTACTGACCAGCCATCAAAAAAAAAAAAAAAAA
>NW_007846674.1:0-682 GCF_000696425.1 Galeopterus variegatus
ATTTTCAAAACTGGTGAGTAAGAGAGGCAATCAGTGTAATTGAATGCACAGAATTCGGAATCAGAGTGGCAAAATTACTTCCAAATACACTTTGTTTTTGGGCAAGTTACTGAATCTTACTGAGCCTCAGTTTTCTTAGCTATAAAGTGAAGATATTAATAGTACTTTATAAGTTTCCAGTAAGGTTTAATAACTACAGTGGTGAACAGAATGCTTAGCATATTTACATAAAGTACTAAAAAATGCTTGCTGTTATTTTGAGAGTGCACAAAAACATGGATTCTCTTTTCAGTTACCTCAGATATAAAGCAAAGTAAAAAATTTAAAAAGTCATATTAATGATCGGCTATAGTTAAAAAGCCTACTACATTCCCAGAATTCCCTTTCATGTGTGATTCTGGGTTAAAAGTGGCAAAAAGAGGATCTTGCATGAGATTTTGAGGACAAAATGGAAGCAGCATGCATTAATCTAAAAGTCTTTATGCAGTCAAATGCAGTGACAGGTGAGGCATAGGTGCCTCTCAGGTTCCAGCTTGAATTTGCTCCCTTGAGCTCCATACCCATTTCTTCTTTCCAGTCGTTGGTCCTGTTGACCAACAGCAAACTCAGATCCATCACTATGTGTTTGCTTGTGGACCTAAAGAGGCAACAGCATCCCATAGATATCTGCATGAACTACCCC
>NW_007846675.1:0-682 GCF_000696425.1 Galeopterus variegatus
TCCTTATCCAGTCATCTATCGATGGACATTTAGGTTGGTTCCATGTTTTGGCTGTTGTAAACAGAGCTGCGATGAACATGGGAGTGCATGTATCTCTTCGACATGATGATTTCCATTCCTCTGGGTACATACCCAGCAGTGGGATTGCTGGATCATATGGAAGATCTACCTGTAGTTGTTTGAGAAACCTCCATACTGTTTTCCATAGTGGTTGTCTAAGGCCCCGGAGGGAAGGGAAGCACCCATATTCTATTCTTTTTAACAAAAGGAGCAGCGTATATCAGCACATGGGACACAGCCCATCCAGTACGGTGCACCATTTCCTAACATTCTTCTTCGGTCTGGATGCACAGCGCTGGTCCTCCACCACCCAATGCTGCCACCTTCACTTTGCCCTCCACTCTGCTCCTGTCCATGCCAAGCAGCAGATCCCCACAAGGAATAAACGAGAAGACAGCCCTTCTGGTTTCCTCCTGATGCTTCCTTTAGAGAAATCTTCAGGAATGAAAAAATCCTTAAGCATGTTTTCAGTGATATTTTGGTCAATATCATTTCCCCGTGGCACTGTTGAAGGGTGGGGACAGATCAAGGCTAATGTCTTCACAGGAAGTAGGCTAAAACGGGATGGTTCTCCTCACACGCTATGCTGTGCATGTTAGACTCTTGCAAGGCTACCCCAAAT
>NW_007846676.1:0-682 GCF_000696425.1 Galeopterus variegatus
GTGAAACAAGTCAGGCACAGAAAGAGAAATATCACATGTTCTCACTTATTTGGGGGAGCTATAAATAAATAAATAAATAAACACACAAACAAATCAAGGGTGGGGGGCGGGAAGAAGACAGAATAACCACAAAAATTCCTTGAACTATTTAAGTCAAGTGAACAGATATGATGTGGCGGGGGGGAGGAGCAGGTGGAGAGGAACAGGTAAAGGGGCACGAAAATCAACTACAACGTGTATTGAGAAGTAAAATTTTAAAAAATATATTAATTAAATTTAAAAAAATAAAAATAAAACACCAAAAGCATGATCCATAAAAGCAAAGAATATTGATAGGTTGGACATTATTGATTAAAATCTCTGCTCTATGAAAGACACTGTTAAGAGAATTAAAAGACAAACTGAAGATTAGGAGAAAAATATTTGAAAAATACATATGTGATAATGGACTTGTAGTCAAAATATACAAAGAAGTCTTAAAACTCAACAGTAAGAAAACTGACAACCCAAAGGAAAAAAATGGGTTAAAGATTTGAACATGCACCTCGCCAAAGAAAAATATACAGATGGCCAAGAAAGATGAGAAAATAGTCTCAACATTATTATTATTATTTTTTTTAACGTTTTTGTCTTTTTTCGTGACCGGCAACGGATCGCAACCCTCAGTGTCGCGCCCGTACCG
>NW_007846677.1:0-682 GCF_000696425.1 Galeopterus variegatus
CTGTATAAGTTATCTAGGATTCCAAATATAACGAAATTGAAGAAATAATGCTTGACTATGAGATAATGATTTTAAAAAATACCAGCGGCTGGCTGGTTAGCTCACTTGGTTAGAACATTGTGTTGGTAACACCAAGGTCCAGGGTTCAGTTGTACCAGCAGCAAAAAACAAACAAACAAACAAAACACTAAAAACACAAGCCAAAAATACAAAACCTCAAACTTGTAAATTAGTAAATTAGAGTAGTTGAAATGCCACTCTTTTCAAGACATTCCTAGAATTCTTTTTGCATTTTTAGTCAGTTGGAGCTATGTAGAAATGTATATGTATATACGCATTTCTCTATAGTTATAGATTAAAAGATTTTTAATGAAATGTTTTCAATGTAAAGAAATGAATAGAGGCCGGCCCGGTGGCGCACTGCTACAGTGTGCCGCTTGGGAGCGTGGTGGCGCTCCCGCCAAGGGTTCGGATCCCACATACAGACCGGCCGCTCACTGGCTGAGCGAGGTGCGGGCGCAACACCGAGGGTGCGGGCGCAACACCGAGGGTTGCGATCCGTAGCCGGTCACGAAAAAAGACAAAAAGGGGGAAAAAAAAAAAAGAAATGAATAGAGATTGATATAATAACAGTAACATAATTATTAAACTGTAAGCTCTGGAGCAGGAATCCTAGCTTCAT
>NW_007846678.1:0-682 GCF_000696425.1 Galeopterus variegatus
GGCAATGTGATATTTTATAGATCTTGGTGACAGTAATATTGATTATATATTTAAAAGTTTAGGGCCGGCCCAGTGGCGCACTGCTATAGTGCGCCGCTTGAGAAGTGTGGCGGCGCTCCCGCCGAGGGTTCGGATCCCACATACAAACCGGTTCCCGCTCACTGGCTGAGTGAGGCACGGGAGCAGCACCAAGGGTTGCGATCCCGTTGCCGGTCCCGGTCCGGTACGGGGGCGACACTGAGGGTTGCGATCCATAGCCGGACACGGAAAAAGACAAAAAAAAAAAAAAAAAGTTTAGTCAAAATTTAATTTTTGATTACCAAATGTTTTAGTCTTTACTTAAAATGTAGCATATGTTTCTTCCTTTTACAATGTTGTATTTCTCTAAAAATGATCAAAACCTTTGCTAAAACTAAATATTTCTTGTAACTCTGATCAATTAAACTCATCAATATAATGGATCCAAACTCTAAAAAAAATAAAATTTTGCATAACCTTTATAAATGTTCAACATACAGTCATAGGAATAAATCGGTCTCTCAATTTAACATTTTATGCTGAAAATTCAAATCTACATCATAAGTCAAATTTCCTTCAATATTACCATTGTCAGGGATTCATTCATTCTTCTTCTTCTTCTTCTTCTTCTTCTTCTTCTTCTTCTTCTTCTTCTTCTTCTTCT
>NW_007846679.1:0-682 GCF_000696425.1 Galeopterus variegatus
GAAAAAGACAAAAGAGTAGCTCAAGAAAAATAATAAATAAAGTAGAAATGACCAGTAGTGGAAGTAAAAAATAGAACCTACCTAGAAATTTCATTAGAAATGTCAGTTAATAGACATATTAAAAAAAAAAAATCTTTCTTCACAATATTTAAATTGTACATCAGATACACTAAACATAAGAACAGATGTAAAACAAAAAGAAAAAAAAAAGAAATCAAAGTTTTGGGAAATATATTTGTGACCACGGACTTGGAAGTTTCTAGTAAACAAAAGCAGGATAGAAAGGTGTAAATTGTGAAAATCTGATGAATTATACCAATATACATACTAATGAGTCATATCTACTTAAAAGAAATATTATAAGCAAAAGTAAGTTGGATATAGATTGTAAGAAGTGTTTGGTAGTTTCTAAGACAAATAATTTATATTTCAATTATGAAAAAGGTACTACAAGTCAGCAGGAAAAAGAAGGCAGGGCATTGGAAATTTAGTTGGAAAAAAATCACCAAAATGTGTATAGGCATTTCTAAGAGAGAAATACAAATGACTAATTAATCTTGGTAAAGATGGCGGATCTCACTAATGAAAGATAAATATAAAAATTAAAATAAATACACACCTATACAATTGGCAAAAATTGGAAGGGTCAATAATATTTAACATGTGTGTACAGAAGGGGAAA
>NW_007846680.1:0-682 GCF_000696425.1 Galeopterus variegatus
CTCTAACCAATTGAGCTAACCAACCAGCCCCATTCTTCCTATCTCTCTACAATTTTGTATCCACTGGCCACCCTGTCCCCATTCTCCCACCTCCTTCCCCCCACCAGTCTCTAGTAATGAGTATTCTACTCTCTACTTCTATGAGATCAACTTTTTTTAGCTTCCACATATGAGTGAGAATATGTGGCATTTCTCTCTCTGTGCCTGCCTTATTTCACTTAATGTCATTTTCTCCAAGCTTATCCATGTTGCTGCAAATGGCAGAATTTCATTCTTATTTTTATGGCTGAGTAGTATTTCATTATGTATATATACCACATTTTCTTTATCTAATCATCCTTTGAAGGACATTTCTGCACCTTAATTTTTGTTTCATTTTGTTCCTAGTTTTTGTTTTGCTTCATTACTGATTGATGAAGTGTCTGGTAAGCATTTCTCATCTATATTATTGATTGGCATTTCCTTCAACAATTTGCTCAATTCTCAAAAAGTATTGGCTGTGCTATCATGCCACACGAGGCACCTGAGTGTTGGGCCACGTTTCAATCCTGAGGCGCCTGACTGTGCATAGTTCCTGCTTCCTGGTGGTGGCCATTAAGCTTAAGTTCACTGCCGCCATTTCATTAGCACTGGTATGCACGTACCCGATTGCTCCCAGTTCCGGGACCCGGTGACTAGGCAA
>NW_007846681.1:0-682 GCF_000696425.1 Galeopterus variegatus
CTAACAGGCTATTAAATGATTATTTTATCCTCTTGATAAATATACTTATACAACAACCTCAAAGGCCAAGTTTTGATTTCAAATTCTCAAACTCTCTCAAGCTCTATACGGGCATGGGAAGGTCGTACCACCTCCCAGGGCCTGCAGCCTACCCCATTTCTCTTCCTACCTTTAGCTCTACTCCATACTACAAGGGGCCTTACATGCATTCATATAGACATCCCAGCCTACGTGTCCAAGCTCTGGTCTCACACCTGCTAATAACTTCTCCTTGGGCATCCCTTAGACCTAGAGGAGCCCATACAGGTAGAACAGTCAAGAGAGGAGAGAATCAGAGAAGAGACTCATGAAGGGCCACATGGCCAGGGAATTCTGATATCCAAATACTCAGAGCTTCATCTAGAAAGAGACCAGGTAGACTAGTCACCCCAGCCCCCCAACATCTTCACTCCATGGGGAGAGACAGGCCGGATAAGCCCTCTAAAGCACATGGCCCAGAGGAGGGTTTATACTTGGCTAAGTCTAAGGACAGTGATGCTCTCTAACCAACCTTACATGGAGGGCCCTAGCCTTTTTCTCTTCTGACTCTTTATACTCCCTCTAAGCTATGACATCTACTCCTATGGCTTCACTCAAATCTTTATTCCAGCCTAAGCCATTTTCATGGGCTCCAGTTTGTGTA
>NW_007846682.1:0-682 GCF_000696425.1 Galeopterus variegatus
ATCCATTCATGAGGGATCTGTCCCCTCATGACTCAAACATCTCCCAACACTGCCACATTGGGGATCAGATTTCAATATGAGCTTTGAGGGGACAAAAGTTGGGTGACAGACATAGCCAGACTATATGAGAGAGAAATCAACATACCGTTAATAAATGTGTAGAAATCAACTGACTTTTTTTCTGGATAATAAAAATATGTAATAGAAGCAAAAATATGAACTGAATTTTCCCACTGCGTTTAGACAAAGAACAAAATGAAAATCAATAAGAAAGTTTGTTTTTTTAATATAACACTATTGCTGTATTCCCAATGTAAAATAAAAAGTGACTGGCTCTTATTAGATGCTCAACAAATATTCGTTGAATGATGAAATGACCTATTATAAATTCTCCTCTCAAAGTGCACAAGATTTTATATAACTTAACCAAGATATACATTATTTTGCTTTCCCCCTAAAAGTATTAGTCTTTTGTCATAAATAACAGCAGTGTGTGAAGAAAAAGTGGCCAGGAAAAATGGTGCTGGACTTGCCTCCTTTTGCAAGAAGAGGCAAAATTCTCATTTGCAGAACTAAAAACTAAAGTTCTAAATGTGATTTGTGTCTGTTTAGGCCAAGCATGGACATATGTATCAGGTTCCCACTCTTCTTCAATGAGATCACTTTCTGATCTGTTTCATGC
>NW_007846683.1:0-682 GCF_000696425.1 Galeopterus variegatus
AAAAAAAAAAAAATTAGGAGATGCTTTGGGTATTTGCACACAGGCACAGATTAGGTCTGGTATGGGTGACAACGCAACGAGACTGAGGTCTCCTGTCATGATTCTGCTAGTGCGTTACTGTGCAAGCTCTTACTAGGTAGAGATGTGATTTTTTTTTTTCTGAAAATAAACTTTATTTAGCTCTGAAGCTCCCACTTCATCTTGCCTGTCCAAGAAGATTTGGTTTCTTTTGGTGTAGAAGTCTGTCCCCTTTGGGGTAATTATTCAGTGAACCCAGGCTTTAAACTCAATCAAATTAAAATTTGGATTCTCTACCAGTTCTGTTCCATCTTGCCCCCCTCTCCCAGCAAGGTGTCTGCATACAGGGGGTCAGGGGGCTCATGTCTCGGTGATCTGTGTAGACTCTTGACTGTGCATCTGCTGCAGATCTTTCTGGTCCCCCCTCCAGCCTCTGGGTGGATGCAGCACATCTGCTGATGTCCCTTGTCCCTGCCTGGTGTTGGGCTACGAAGTCCATGTTCTGCACTGTCCCTTTGCCAATCCCAGGCCTCCTCCAATCTGCCAGCCCACCCACATGCAGGAGCATCTGCGTCTCCCCCCAGGCAGGCCTCAGAGGCTGGGAGGAGATGCTTTGGCTTCCTCTCTCCGGCCCACCCTGCCGCCATTTCTGTGTCACTGTCTC
>NW_007846684.1:0-682 GCF_000696425.1 Galeopterus variegatus
AGGGAATGCTTTTCCCCCTCCGCTTGAGTGCCCACGGTATCCTTACATTCAAGTGCCTACAGTTTCCTTACATTATCCTTACAGGCATCAATAAAGCTGTGCTGATTCCACCCTCCAGCTGGACCCTGAGACAACAGCAAGGATGGGAGCAGAAACCAGACAGAGGCTTGGTGAGATGCTGCACCTGGCTCCTTGCACAGAGCCCCAGCAGCTCACATCCCCCTCCCTCCTGCATTTCATTTCTGACCTTCCATTCCCTCAACCTCCTCTTTAAAATCTGAGTCTCTGAGATGGTTTCAGTCTGGCCGTTCTCCTTCAGGTTTACCGGAAAGATGGGTGAGCCTAACATCTCTCCTTAGGTCACCTGTATGCCTGAATGAAAGCTGACTTCCATTTTCACCAACATTTGACTTTTGGGTTGCTTATTTTTGGAAGGGGCCAGGCAGCCAGATCTGTGCCTGTTATCAAATTTTGACAAGCCAAGCCAGGAGCTCAGTGACCCTGGTAACAAGATAACAACTTAGTTTTAGTTTGATGACATGGAACCTCAGCATGAGCTACTCTGTTTTAATTTTTAGTCTGATCTCTTCAGGTCTGGTGTAGCTTAGATCAAAACAATGGTCTCCGGGGCCGGCCCGGTGGCGCACTGGATAAGTGCGCCGCTTGGGAAGCGCGGCGGCGC
>NW_007846685.1:0-682 GCF_000696425.1 Galeopterus variegatus
GAGTTGGAATCAACCTAAATGTCCACTGACAGATGACTGGATAAGGAAAATGTGGTATATACTACTCTGCTATAAAAAGAATGTAATTCTGCCATTTGCAGCAATATGGGTGAACTTTGACAAAATTATTATGTTAGGTGAAATAAGAGAGGCACAGAAAGGTAAATGCATGTCCTCACTTATAAGTGGGAGTGAAAAGAAAGAAAGAGGAAGGAAGGAAGGAAGGAAGGAAGGAAGGAAGGAAGGAAGGAAGGAAGGAAGGAAGGAAGGAAAGAAGGAAGGGACAGAAAGAAAGAATCACAGTAATACAGTGAACTTTCAAAAAAAAACAAAAAACAGAACTGTGGTTATTAGAGTTGGGAAAGGGGGAGGAGAGGGGAGTTAGCGAGAAATTACTTAAGGGTTACAAAGATTGATTACATTTTGCAACATGAGTGTACTAATTATCATAATTTGATCACCAAAAAAATTTAAAAATTAAATCAGAGTTTCAAAAAAAAAAAAATGATGGAAGCTGAGCCATTACTTTCTATGGTCTACCTTAACTTTTCTTGGTTTCTGCTCCAGAATTTTTTCTACCTGGTTATTTCTATAATTTCTATCTCTTTTTTACTATTTACTATTTTTTGACCAATTTACTATTTGTTGAACCATCATTCTCCCAGTTTCCTTTAATTCTTTA
>NW_007846686.1:0-682 GCF_000696425.1 Galeopterus variegatus
TTGAAGAGAATTGATATTAAATCCTCTTTAAATGTTTGCTAGAATTCAGCAGTAAAGCCATCCAGTCCAGGACTTTACTGTATTGGGAGAATGCTGATTACTGCTTTAATCTTGTTGCCTGTTATTGGTCTGTTCGGTTTTTCTATTTCTTCTTGGTTCATTCTTGATAGTTTGTATGTGTCCAGAAATTTATCCCTTTCCTCCAGGTTTTCAAATTTGTTGGTGCATAGTTGTTTGTAATAGTCTCTAATGACTTTTTGTATTTCTGTGGTATAGTTGTAATGTCTTCTTTTTCATTTCTGAGTTTTGTAATTTGGGTCTTCTCTCTCTCTTTTTTTTTCTTAAGCTAGCTAATGGCTTATCAATTTTATTTATCTTCTCAAAAAACAAACTTTTTGTTTAATTGATCTTTTGTATTGTTTTTTGGGGACTTTATGTCATTTAGTTCTGCTCTAATCTTAATTATTTCTTTCTGTCTAGTATCTCTGATATTGGATTGTTCTTGTTTTTCTAGTTTTTTTAGGTGTAGAGTTAGTTCATTTACCTGTAATCTTTCTATTTTTTTGATGTAAAAATTTGTTGCTATAAACTCCCTTCTTAGTACTGCTTTTGCAGCATCCTACAGTTTTTGATATGATATGTCTTTATTTTCACTGTTTTCTAGAAATTTTTTGATTTCCTG
>NW_007846687.1:0-682 GCF_000696425.1 Galeopterus variegatus
ACACCAAGGGTTGCGATCCCGTTGCCGGTCACGAAAAAAGACAAAAAGGAAAAAAAAAAAATCACATGTTATTTCCACTAATCAAAATATGTTTTATTTTCTAAACATGTATAAGATTTCTCTTTATAAAGAGTAGAATTGAAATATACACAGAATATATGTGAATAAGATTTTGTGAGCTTCTGATTTATCCTCCTCTTGAAAGAGAGTCAAATATTTGTATATCATTTGTATATACATTTTCCTGGACTATATTTGGGGGTATGTGTGAGAGGTGAGACTGAGCTGCCTTGCCTCTTGAGCTTTATGAAAATAAACTGTGGTCTGTATTTCAGGTCACACTTTCCCAAAAGTCTATTTGTGGAAGAGGTAAATCTTAGAAGATTAAAATGATGGCTTTTTAAAAGATCAGACATGCTGCAAAAGCAGATCTTTTAGCTCAGAGTAGTAAATGATGTGTTGGGGGAGGAAAAACTGCAGACACAAACGTACTCCCCACATGGAAGAAGCTGGCCTCGCATTTGCATTTTGCTCATGATATCCTGAAAATAAAAATCATCAGCTTAAAATTCAGTTCCCATGTTTGCTGGCAGGAGCCCCAGCATTGAGAGACTTGGCCCATTTGCCCGTGACAGTAAGGACATCCAGGAGCTGTGGGGTGAGCTGAGGTCATTTTTGCAGT
>NW_007846688.1:0-682 GCF_000696425.1 Galeopterus variegatus
CCCCCCCCCACAACCAGGCACACTGTGCCGGCATCTCAGGACCCACTTGGGGACCTGGGGCATGGAACTGGGGATCAGACAATCTCCACAACCAGGCACACTGCCAGCACCATGGAGCAGGCCAAAAACATCTCCTCCATGTGGGTGGCCCACCACAGCCACTACAATAACCATGGCCGCCGTGAAGGTGGCTAGATGCCACAACCACCATGCAGATGGCCCGCCAGCCATTGGAGTGAGATGACACAAGGAGAGTCACCAGCAGAGATAAACAAAGGAGGAGGATGTCTGTCTCCACAGAGCCCATTTCATAGTGACGGAAGAGACATCTGCTCTATGATAGTATTGGGGAACCTGATCACACATCTCAGCATTGGACAGATAATTTAGGCAGCAAATCAACAAAGTAACCATTATTCTTTCAGAGGGAGAGAAGAAATCGAGAGTGATTGGGGGGGAGGGGGAGAATATGGGGGATGGGGTGGGATTGGACAAGGGGCATAAAGAATAATTACAATTTATAACAATATATATGCTAGTAATATTGATTTGATCAACCTATCTCAATGTTGAACCCCCAAAATATGTATAATCAATTTTGATTCAATAAAAATTTTAAATTAAAAAATTTTTTTAAATAGAGAAAAAATAAAAAATAAAAATCCGATAATAAGTATATACA
>NW_007846689.1:0-682 GCF_000696425.1 Galeopterus variegatus
CCCTAAAGTTCCCTAAAGTTTTGTCTTTTCCAGATGTCTTATAAGTGAAATCACAGAATATGTAGTCTTTTGAGCTTCATTTCACTTAGTATAACACATTTATTGTGCATTACTTTTATTGCTGAGCAGTGTTGCATTGTGTGGATGTAACGCAGTTTGTTTATCCACTCACAAGTTGAAGGACATTTGGGTTGTTTCCAGTTTTGAGTAACTACAAATACAGCTACTACAAACATTTGTGTACAGATTTTTATGTGAACATAAGTTTTCATTTCACTTGATAAATAAATGTGTAGAAATGGAATTGCTGGGTTTTATTATAAGTGTATATTTAATTTTATAAGAAATTGTGAAACTATTCCAAAGGAGCTGTACCATTTGCATATCCACCAGTGGCATGTAAGAGGTCCAGTTGCTTCACACCCTCATCAGCACTTGATATTGTCGGCTTCTTATTTTTCCCAATTTTAGCCATTCTAATTAGTGTGTAGTGGTATTTCATTATTTTAATTTGCATTTCCCTAATGACTATTAAAGAGCATCTTTTCACTTGCTTATTTGCCATTCACACATTTTTATTGATGAAATGTCTGTTCAAATCTTTTGCCAATTTTAAAATTGGGTTAGGGCCGGCCCGTGGCTCACTCGGGAGAGTGTGGTGCTGATAACACCAAGGCCACAG
>NW_007846690.1:0-682 GCF_000696425.1 Galeopterus variegatus
TAGGCATTATCTGTCAAAATTTATAGAAATAATTTGATACTATGGTGATTTTTTTTAAGGGAATTTAGTTTGTGCCTTGCAGTCTGCTGGGACAACAGAAATCACAGATGTTAGGGATAATTTGGCTGTACTAGGTCCTGTTGAATTTGGAGTCACCGTTGTTTCTGCTCTGTAGCCCTTTGGTGTTCCAGCCCAAGGGGAAAAGTGTTCATCTGGGTAATTCTTCTTAGTAGTCCCTGGACTCCATTTTTATCTTCCTATCCTCTCTTGGCTGCCTTGTCTGGGAATGGGAGATGCTGTTAAGGGAGGAAGTCCTCAAATTTTGTGCTTAACTCTTCAGTTAGCCATCTTCTGAATCTCAGCCCCATAATTAATTGATGCCTTGTGGTGTCTGACAAAGATTCTCTCTTTGAACAAACTTTAGCCAGGCTCCTCTGAGCTCTCTTTTCAACTAGGCCTCAACCTTGGCCTATAAAAACTTGAACAAAACACTACCATAGTTTCTAACAGCTCAAGGTCACATCCCTGTGATGATCTTAGCCCACCGAAAATGCTTGTCTAAGAAAACTCAAGGCTGCCAAAAGAATTTACACCTGAAGATAGGGTCCCTGTCTCCCAGTATCTGAGGAAGAGTAGGAGTCTGACTTTGATAAGCACCAGTTAGCAAACCCAGATGCATTTC
>NW_007846691.1:0-682 GCF_000696425.1 Galeopterus variegatus
ATTCATCCCTTTTAGCCCTGATGTCCTCCAAATAGCTATTTAATCTCTTGTCATATTTTAATTCTATTTTTCCTCTGACTTTTTAAAGTACCCTCATTATTAGTCTCACTTTATATCTAATATTGCTAAAGTAAAAACTATAAGGCATAAAGGTTATTGCATAAAACCTATTTACTGTCAAAGAGCTCTTACGTCTTCCGTATAATTTGGTCATAACCTGAGAATGCTTGCTGTCATCAGAATGTCTCTTCCCTACGAATTCCCAATGTTATCTGACTTCTCTAAGAGCTTTTTATCACACTCTACCTTACACTTATTCACATATGTATTTGATCTTTTTTGCTTAATGTTGAGCATCTCTTTTTAATGCTGGTGTCCCGTCAAGTACTAGAATAAATTCTGGCATATTGTGGACAGGAAACAGATATAAAAGTAGACAAAATTATATCTCAAGAATATTCATCTGAGAGTAGTTTTTGGTAACCACAAATATCTAACAGTAGGGAAGAGTTTAAATAAGTTATGGGTAGCTATTATTAATATGTATGTTAGTTAATGACCTTAATTCATGTTAAATGTTTTTTGTTTGTTTGTTTGTTTTGTTTTTTTTCCTTTTTTACTGACTGGCAACGGGATCGCAACCCTCGGTGTTGCGCCCGCACCACACTCAGCCAGTGAGCGG
>NW_007846692.1:0-682 GCF_000696425.1 Galeopterus variegatus
TGCTCATAAAGGATCCCAAGTATGGCCTTTTTCCACCCCATCCACTTCCAGGCCCCAAGGGGCTCTTTTAAATCATCCCAAAGAAGCTATGTTTTATTTCTGGAAACTTCTGGAGATGAGGAAAAGACACTCATGTCTACTAACATTGTTATATATTGGGCAATGGACTAGATCCTTTATATACTTCATTTTATTTAACCTCTCAACAACCTATTTACTACTACTATTGTTGTTGTTATTATTATTATTATTATTGTTATTTTTACCCATATACAATTGAGGGCGTAGAGAAAAAAGAGGTCTAAGGTCTCATCGTTTAACCTGAGCCCTGGTCTTGCTAACTCCAAAGCCTGTTTTCTCTGCTTTATCTCATGGTGTCCTGTAGTCAGATGTCTCCCGCCTCACCTTGGTTCCCCCATTGAAATATCTGACAATTTTGCTACCAGTATTGTCCCCCTAAATCAGTGGTTCTCATTCAAGGGTGATTTTGCCATCAGAGGACATTTGGTTGTCACAGTTGGGGGTGGTGCAACTGGCATCTACCCAGCTGAGGCCAGAGGTGCTGCTGAAGACCCTGCAATGCATGGGACAGCCCCCACAACCAAGAATCATCCAACTCACATCGTCAGTAGTGCCAAGGTTGAGAAGTTCTGTCCTGAATCCTACGTGCTTCTTAATCCCC
>NW_007846693.1:0-682 GCF_000696425.1 Galeopterus variegatus
GAAGAATACATAGAAAAGTATTCTAGTTAATTGTGTGTGTGTGTGTGTGCGTGTCCGTGTGCGTGTGCGTGTGCGTGTGTGTGTGTGCGTGTGTGGCTGGCTGGCTGGTATAGGGATCGATTCTTGGACCTCCATGTTATCAGCATCATGATCTAACCATCTGAGCAACCAGCCAGCCTGGAATATTTTAATTAACTTAAGAAGGCAGAGATTTCTGAAATGTGACACAAAAACACTAACCATGAAATAAATGTGAGTAATTGGACTTTTTTGGATTTGAGTTGCTAGCTTACAACTCAGTAGAATATTTTAAGTGATATTGCTCATAATTTACCTAGTAATTTTAGGCGTTCTGAACTAGAAAGTTTTCTCTGACCTCTAATCTACTATTTAATCTACTAATCTACTAATCTATATTTCTTAAGACTTAGAGCAATACCCAGAATTTATTTTTACATATTAGATAAACATTATTTGAAGCTAAACCACCTATGATTACCTTTTCTTTTTTGAATTTATCTGAGGCCATTTATTACTATGAGAATCTTTTACTGGCTCCAGAGACTGGAGATCAGGAAGTTTTCCAGCCCAGCTATTCTAGCACCATCAAAAGGACCCATGAGGAAAAATAAGAAATTGATGCAGATGGTGGACTCCTGACTATGTCACCTCTGATCTTGTG
>NW_007846694.1:0-682 GCF_000696425.1 Galeopterus variegatus
TGTGTGTGTGTGTGTGTGTGTGTGCATGTGCGC
This sequence comes from Galeopterus variegatus, assembly GCF_000696425.1. NCBI lineage: Eukaryota > Metazoa > Chordata > Mammalia > Dermoptera > Cynocephalidae > Galeopterus > Galeopterus variegatus. Next base: position 34 of record NW_007846694.1, read on the forward strand.
ACGCGCGTGTGTGTTTCATTTGAAAAATCTTTCCCTATCTCAAGGTTCAAGAAGATACCCTTCTCTATTAGGTCTTCCTAAGGTTTAAGTGTATGTGTCTGTCCAAAAGTCATATGTTAAAACTTAGTCACCATGGTGATAACATTAGAAGGTAGGGCCCTTGAGAGGCTATTAGGTCATGAATGGGACAAATGTCCTTAAAAAAGGGCTGAAGAGAACTAGCTAGGATCTTCTGCCTTTGTGCTCTTTCACCACATTAGGACACAACATTTGTCCCCTCTGGAGGATGCAGCAACAAGGTGTCATCTTGGAAGCAGTAAGTGAGCACTTATCATACACCAGATCTTCCAGAGCTTTGATCTTTGACTTGCCAGCCTTCAGAACTGTAAGAAATAAATTTCTACTATTTATAAATTATCCAATATGAATGGACTAAGACAGACCTATAACCTGAAAAGAAGAACCATAAATCTTCCAGGAGATAATTAAGAAGAGCCTCTATATGATCATGGGGTAGAAAAAAGATTTCTGAAACAAGGTACAAAAATATCTGTTTCCTGAGTTGTTTTTATTTTGTGTACAATGTAAAGTTGGGGTTCAAATTCATTTTTTTCATATAGACATCCAATTGTCATAGTGTTAATTTATT
>NW_007846695.1:0-682 GCF_000696425.1 Galeopterus variegatus
AAAGCATCAAGGTGACTGCTACAATGACCCTCCTGGGGTGACAATGATGAACACTACTGCCTACTGAGCATGCACCCATGACACAACCAGGAAGAACAGAACGGACCACCTCCGGTGAGGCTGGCCTATACCCCTTAACTCCTTTCCCTATAAAAGACCCTAAACAGCTCCCCTGGAGGGGCTGGCTTTACTCTCATAAGTCTACCTCCTCTCTTAATAAAGCGTTGCTTGCTTTACTGTTGGGTACATTGTTCATTTCTATGACTCTGGAATCCGAGAGCCTAATTTAATCACTGGCAAAAATTGGAAAGCTTTGGGCACCGGGGAGGACTCTAGCTGCAAGAGGCAAGTGGCCACTGGGACTATTTTGCTCCCATGTCTCTGCTGCTGGTGATCTTTCTTGGAGTCCCTGGCCTAAATTCTGACAAGGCAATGCTTTATTCTCTTTACCTTTCTCTGATTTTCTGAGCCCTCTTCTGTTTGGTTGGATTATATCCACTTCTGCATAGGTACACCCTGGAGGGCCCCTGGCTATGCTTTGTTTTTCTGATTTAAATCTAGTTAATACTTTTCTTCTTTATGCTGAAAACAGTGAGGAGAACTGCTTTTGTCAATTATTGTTAATGGAATAGTTTGGCCCCGCTGATTGGGACTAGGCTAAACTGACCCCACTGCTCCTCTT
>NW_007846696.1:0-682 GCF_000696425.1 Galeopterus variegatus
TAAGTCCATTTCTCTCTGATGCATAAACTGGAGCAGGAATCTAAGCTATTGTTTTCATTGTTACCCATCACGGGGAGGGAGAGAAGCTGGGGGTTATGTCTCGAGAGGTCCAGCTACGTGTCCCTTGTCAAACAATCAGAACAAACTCTCATTCCCTAAAGAATAGAAAGAGAAATAGCAAACATTTAATGAAAGGACCCAACCTATTTCTTCGAAATACTCTAGATTCACTCCCTACAACTATACCTAATTCTCAAAGAAATTATTTGGAGAGCCTAATGGTTCATAAAGCTTTGAAGAACATGGACATCTTTAAAAACATCCCGGGGAAGGTAAAGTGTACAAATATAGATAAACAGTAACTGAGTCAGCAGAGCTTAACAGGATCCAGACTTGTGACTGTATATTCAAGGAAACAAAATATTAAAGGTCTTTTTCCCTATTCATAATGTTCTCATATTGGTTTCCTTCTTTATCCAAAGGAGATTAGAAGGGAAGTTTGTTGCTTTTCACCTTCATGTGACAATGACTAAAAACAACTCTAGAACTTGTCTGACTGGCTCTAAGGAGGAATGTTAAAGTAAACAAGACCTGAGTAAACGAGGGAAACCTGCCCATCAATCATCTGTGGAGTCAAGCAATGTAAGCCAACTTCCTGGGTACTTATAAATCAGTTCCCATC
>NW_007846697.1:0-682 GCF_000696425.1 Galeopterus variegatus
AGCTTCGACTGGCTGTCTCCTGTGGCCCCATTCCCCCTGCCAATGTGCCCACATAAGTCTGTCAGGCAGCCTGGCTCCCTGCATTTGCCCTTTTCCACACATGCGCTCGTCGAAGAGATCTCCAACAAACTCTGGTTCCATCTGACATGTAAATTCTTATTCAGCTCCTGACATTGTTTGATAGGAACCAGGATTTCTTGCTGTGGTCTTCAACACTCTTCAAGATCTGGCCTCTGCACAGTTACCCACCTTAATCTCCAACCAAGTTTCCTACATGCCCTAGCAGCTACGTTCCAAACTAACTCCCAGTCCCTGATCAGCCCCTGCTCTCTCCCACTTCCAGGTCCCTCTCCCAGCCTGTCAGCCCAGCTAACTCTTAATGACTTACCTCAAGCACCTCCCATCTGGGAGCCTTCCCTGGTTTGCCTCTCATAGGCTTCTGCTATGGTTTGAATGTTTATGTCCTCCCAAATTCATGTTGAAATCCTAACCTCCAAGGTGATGATGGTATTAGGAGGTGGGGCCTTTGGGTGGTGATTAGGTCATAAGGGTAGAGACCTCATGAAAGGGATTAGTGGCCTTATGTAAGGGACCCCAGAGAGCTAGCTGGTCCCTTCTACCATGTGAGGACACAGCAAGAAGGCACTATCTATAAGGAAGTGGGACTTCACCAGCCAGAGTC
>NW_007846698.1:0-682 GCF_000696425.1 Galeopterus variegatus
GGAAACTTGCCCCCACTGTGACTGTTAAGAGGGTGGGAACTCCTATTATGGTAATTGAAAACTGGAGCCTTAAAGAAGTGATTAGATTGTAGGACCATGCAGTAGTGAATGGATTAAAAATGGTGGTCAGGGGGGTGGTTCTGAGGGCTTTAATAGAAGAGGAGAGTCTGTCTCTCCCTCTCTGCTCTCTCTGCTTCCACCATCTTGCAATGTGAGACCCCTGGGTCACTGTCACCACCACCAGATGGACTTTGGACTTCCCAGCCTCAGAAACTGTTGGACTTTGGACTTCTCAGCCTCAGAAACTGTAAGCAATAAATGTCTTTTTTCTTTATAAAATACCCAGTTCCATGTATTTCATTATAAGCAACACAAACAGACTAATACACCTGCTAAGGGCCATTTATATCTTAATATGGACTTTCCATGCCTTGAGCCCACAATGACAAACACATGCTAAGTTCCATAGTGAACTCACAGGGACACTGTGGAATGTTTTTATATTTTCAAGGGAAATACAGAGACATCAGTAAGACCCCGCACAAACTACTACTATTAACTTATTTGGACTTACCTTCTTAATAAACAGAACTGTTTGATATTTCTTTTGCCTTAGGAGAGCACCGAAAAAAGTATTGAGACACTAAATGTGCCATAAACTGAGACGGGTTGTGAATTTCTG
>NW_007846699.1:0-682 GCF_000696425.1 Galeopterus variegatus
TATTTGTGTTGTGTGCTCACACACGTACACACACATGTATGTCCAGGCACACATGCACACACGTAGATACTCATGCACACACACACAGACACACAGATATATATGTACATATACATGCACACAGAGAGACACACATGGGCACATACCTGCACACACACGTGTGCATGCAAGCACATATACACATGCACATATACATGCACACACATGAGCACACAGACACACGTGTATACACACACATGCATGCATACACAGAGACATACACAAATACACGTACACACACATGTGCACACACAGTCACACATGCAAAGGAGGCAAATGTTTGCTTCTGTTCCCCCAGGTTTGCCTTTGAACCTGGCCTCTCGCCATGTAGGGCTGATGAGGAAGGGGGCTGGCTGCAGGGGCTTTCTTGGCTCCATTACAGTGTGGGGGGCACAGGTGCATGGACAGACAGCCCTGGGGGACCTGGGCCACTCAGAGGGTTCGCCCCCTCTGTGGCAGGAGCAAAGGGCAGGGGTATGGACTGGAAGGTGACAGGACTCCAGCCTCTGGGAGAGGGCACAGACGCTCACAGCTGGTGTGTGGTGCATGGGCTTGCTGGGCACTGAGTGGGCAAGCATGGGTGGCTCCCCCCACAATAGAGACAAGGCTGAGGGCAGGTCCTCAGCCGCACCCAGGAGTCTGG
>NW_007846700.1:0-682 GCF_000696425.1 Galeopterus variegatus
TTAGGCATCAGAAGATCATTTAGTCCAAACTACCACCCTGGTTAGGAATTCTTTCATACTGCGACCCAGTTGCAATGTCATCTCCTCTGGAAAGCTCCACCTCCGTCTCCTTCCCATCACCCTTGCATGGTACCTTAGTCAGAGCCCTAATCAAATGATATTATTCAGGCAAAGCCATAATAACATTTGCTTTTGTATCCTCTCAACCCTGCCCCATTGCAGGGCATAGTAGGTGCTCAACCAATGTGAATGGAATTGAACTGACCATTTCTGAGAGGGGAATCCTCCCAATTCTGCTGTTGGAATATTTCCAGTGATAGGGTTCTCACTTCCTCAAAGGCCTGTTCTGCCTTTGAGAGGCTGTATCAGGCAGTCCTCTGATGGAGCACAATCTGTTCCCCCCTGGCTTTTCCCTCTGGGTTCAAGCACATCCTTAAAACAACACAAATTTAATCCTGCTTCCAGATATTAGGATAACCACTTTTCTCCAAGCCAAATACCCCACTCCCACCCCAGTTTCCCACAGGGCCTGGTTCCAGATCCTTCCCCTTCTAGCATTTTCTTCTAGGCACTTTTTGGTTTGTAATGTGATCTACTTAAAAAGTGATGTCTGGGGCCGGGCCGGTGGCGCACTGCTACAGTGCGCCGCTTGGGAGCGCTGCGGCGCTCCCGCCAAGGGTTC
>NW_007846701.1:0-682 GCF_000696425.1 Galeopterus variegatus
TCATAACAAGAGATGAAGGACTTTCTAAATTACAGATACATAGACATAAAGATACAGAGAGTGTATATCCTCAATTCTATAATTTCAACCACAGATGGAAAAAAAAGAAACAAAAAACCCAGACACAAAAACTTACCAGTCTAGATATAAAAGAGTTTTTCTTCCTTGTGGGCAAGAAATTCCTGATTGATTTGAGCTCAAAATAGTCAAATGAACAAAGACTAACAAACTATAGTCTCTATTGTCTCTCACCAAACAGGGAGTAGATCCCTATAAGATGTTAATCTATTTACAGAGATCACCAAATTCCCAATTATTACAGCTACCAGCAAGGAATAACTTGCAATCCATAAATGAAGTAAAAAAGAAAAAAAAAACTAATACAGAGTAAAATTAAAATTAGAAAAACAAGAATCAACAAAGTTCTATTGCCACTCCAAACTCACCTGTGGTAGCCAAGGAAAAACATGCCTGGGCTTGGCTCCTTGTGAAGTGCACCATTTCCGATGAGTTCAGATGACTCTTATTCATCACAGTGGGACCTCCAAATCTGTCGAAGAATGATTTTTAAAAAAAGTCATGACTTTTATACAAATATAAAATAACCACATATCAAAGGGTTTTTTTTAGCTCATTAATTAAATGAAGGAACCAGTAAGATGTTATAGTTGATTCGAAGGAG
>NW_007846702.1:0-682 GCF_000696425.1 Galeopterus variegatus
TTTCCTTTTGCAGTCTTGGGTGTCCTCCTCATCAAACAGTTTCCCAGCATATCTCTGTAGATTCATGATTCTGGGTTTACCATTGTCATCTCTGAATTAGAGCTTTCGTTGTAGCAGGAGGACATATTCTCACATGCACAGTTGTCACTGTCACTTAGGAAATCAGAATGACTCTGCTGTGGTCACCAGAATTAGAGTCCTGAGGAAGCTCAGGGGACCTGACGAGTCTTTCCCAGACAGGCCCAGGGCAGAGACCTCAGTGGGGTCTTTCCTTTAAGGAGACTCTTTGAAAGTCACATTCGAAGCAAGAGGAGGCTGGGCCAGGTTCAGAGGCCAGTGAAATCCAGTGGATTTTACATCTGACCACCCTAAACATTGCACGCATCAGACTCAGCACTGATCAGGTTTTCTTATGATTTTAGTGCCTCCCCACTTATAAGACACAGGATTCTGCACTGAAAAATCTCTTCTCAGTCTCTACAGTAAATTCCAATGTTGGTCTGTGGAAGCTAACAGCTCAAAGAGGAAAAGGTAAAAGGACATGAAAATCAACTACAATGTATATTGAGAAGTTAAAATAATATAAATAAACAAACAAATAAATAAATAAAATAAAATTTTAAAAAAAGAACTGAAGTCCCGGGTGTCCTGTTCCAGGTGAAATTTCAGGAACTGGGCTCAA
>NW_007846703.1:0-682 GCF_000696425.1 Galeopterus variegatus
TTTTTACTATAAGGAGGAACAAACATTTTTATAGTATACTCCTATAGCACTGATTTTTTTTCACTTCTTATTTTCTATTGCTATGATTTAAAAAATCTAGAACAACTGATTCAAAACTTTTGAAATAATGAAAAAATTAAGGAGACTGTGGCTAAGATAAAATTAAATAAGTTGCCCAAATTTACATTGCTAGGAATAAAATCTAGATCTTTTCACTCCAAGAAGAATGTTCTCTCTTCCACTCTGCTAATTTTGAGGAAACCTTACCCTAACAGGGAAACCTCTGAAAGTCATGAATATCCCAAGAAAATATTAAGACAATGTTACGTTAAAAAAAAATTATACCTAAACTATGTTAAATACATTATGAAAAATATTGGAAGAAAAGGTCATATTCTACTTTCTGTATTTTTCATATGTTATCAAAAAAATGCAATACTTAAATGTCAAGTAATATAAATTATAAATTAGATTTAAACAAATTTTGGCTTCCAGACAGGATTACATCCTTTCCATAAAGAGACGTAATTGGGGTGTGGGAGTTCCACAGATGACATATGGAATGATCTAAGTTTTTTCTTATATTTTAATAGAATGCTAAAGTTAGCAAAGTTCTAAGGTAAAAAAAAAATAGTGCCTATTCAAGTAATGTGTGTCAAGAAAAGGAGACAAAGCACCAAGC
>NW_007846704.1:0-682 GCF_000696425.1 Galeopterus variegatus
GACAGTGAGGACAGGCACCAAGGTCCTTTAAACAGCTAGTTCTCTCAGCAAGATGAAAATAAACAAAAACAAAAACAACCACCCTGAGATGTCATCTCACCCCAGTTAGACTGGCCATTATTAAAATGACTGAGAACAGCAAATGCTGGTGAGGATGCAGGGAAAGGGGAGCTCTTCTACACTGTTGGTGGGGCTGTAAATCAGCATGGTCATTATGGAAAACAGTATGGAGGTTTCTCCAACAATGACAGATAGAATTACCATACAATCCAGCAATCCCACTACCGGGCATATATCCAAAGGAATGGAGATCATCATGTTGAAGGGACACCTACATTCCCATGTTTATTGCAGCTCTGTTTACAGTAGCCAAAATAGGGAACCAACCTAAGTGTCCATCAATAGATGACTGGATAAGTAAAATGTGGTATATATACACAATGGAATACTACTCAGTCATAAAAAAGAATGAAATACTGCCATTTGCAGCAACATGGATGAGTCTGGAGAAAATTATGTTAAGTGATATAAGCCAGATAAGGCAAGAGAAATGCCAAATGTCCTCACTTACAACTGGGTGCGAAGGAAGGAAGGAAAAGAGGAAAGAAAGAGAGAAAGAACGAGAGAAAGAGAGAAAGAAAGAAGGAAAGAAAGAAGGAAAGAAAGGAAGGAAGGAAGGAAG
>NW_007846705.1:0-682 GCF_000696425.1 Galeopterus variegatus
ATGTTCTAGCACACAGTAGGTGCTCAAGCAGAGGAGGACTGCTGCATGCCTACACACATTACTATATAATAATAATCAGGTTAGGGTAGTTAATGCATCAATCACCTTATACATTTATCATTTTTGAATGAAGACATTCGAGAGCCTCTCCTCTAGCTATTATGTAATGTACAAAACTATTAACCGTAGTCGCCCTGCGGTGCGATAGAACACCCCTGTCTAACTGAATTTGGTACCCACTGGCCAACCTTAAACTTGTCCAAAAGCTGCTGCTGATCTGGATGATTTCACAGGGTGAGTCAGCGCCACCTCCTCACCAGGAGGGCAGGGCATGAGGGCAGCTTTCTACCTCAGGGTAACCCCCAAATTGCTGTTTCTTTCACATAATACACCAATGGCTTTCAGGCACGCCTGTGTCCAGGGCCGCTGTGAATAATGGGGCCTTGAAACTGAGGGCTTCAAATACAAACTTTAGGACAAAAGAAATTTTTCTTCAGTGTTCATTCTGAGGCGGATGGCTGGTCGTGAAGTCTTTCTCTCCTCCAGGGAGACCAGCGGCACCGTGGCCTGTGCTACGTGGCACAAAGGGCAAAGCAGAAGGTGGTGTTCCTGCTGTAATCCGCAATTATTCTGATTTTTGGTTTGGTCTTTTTTGGGGAGGGGGCGGTTTGTTGGTAACAAT
>NW_007846706.1:0-682 GCF_000696425.1 Galeopterus variegatus
AGATAGTTGCATTTTCCAGGACAAAGGTAGTACTGATCGACACATGGATATGCACTGGTTATGTGAAGAAGACATTGCATTTTCTAAGAACTGTGTTGAAATATGAACAAAAAAGGAGATATTGCACAGAAGTAAATGTATGTTTTATTTTATTTATTTATTTTTTTTTAAAAGATGACCAGTAAGGGGATCTTAACCCTTGACTTGGTGTTGTCAGCACCACGCTCAGCCAGTGAGCTAACCAGCCATCCCTATATGGGATCCGAATCCGGGGCCTTGGTGTTATCAGCACCGCACTCTCCGAGTGAGCCACGGGCCGGCCCTAAATGTATGTTTTAAAAGTTTACTTTATTTTGTGAGTTTACTTTGCTTTTTCTCAGAAAAAGGAAAATGACTTCTGTTTCCTGAGTCGCAGAAAGGTGTTTCTGTTGAATATCAAAGGCCAACTGTAAGTTGCTGTTCATGGTGTTTTATATTCCAGCTCACAGAGCCCTCTCTTCCCATTCCTCTTCTCAGAAGCCAGTGCCTCTGGCTATTTTCTAAGGATGACTACAGAGGTTTTGGGTGCTAGGTCCTTGCCTTTTCTCACATATGTCTTAAAAAATGTGGAGGAACTAAACGTGAAGTCATAAGTGCAAAATCTTAGGATTAAATGCCACTGTATAGTTTATTTTTGTATTTT
>NW_007846707.1:0-682 GCF_000696425.1 Galeopterus variegatus
TTATTTTCTGTATTCACAACAGACTGTGAACTAATAATGATACTATAAAATGCTACCCCTACAGGATGGGTGGTTGATGTCTAAAGAATAGGAATCAGAGATTCAATCTGCTCAGGTTCTCAGACTCAGAGCTGTTACCCAGTGTCCAAGGCTGTCAGAGACGAAGAGCAAATGGAATGATTGGGGTGGAGTGAGCTTCTGTCATCCTTATTTAAACTGCTAGATAGTTCTTCAAGCCTGTCCCAATGGAATTAGTGTGGAGATAGCATTGCTGTGGATAGCTCCATGGATAGCTCCATGGATACTTCTGGTCCAGTAACATGTGCCGAAATGCAGTCCTCAGATCTGGATTTACCCTCCTGAGCCTCCTTTAATTCTTCCATGACTTCAATGAGAAAACATTGACCCTCATCTGCCATCTGCTCTTCTTCCCTTTTCTCTCCCCAACCCACTATTCACTCTTTTCTAATTATCTTTAAGTAGCATTATATACTAAACCACAATTCTTGGAGTCATGGAAAAAAATAAAACCCTGCAAATATTAATTTCACTTAAGGTAAATTGAATCCGTAGTCAGGAAGTGATGATTATAACTCTCTCATGCTACCCAGTGCCTAAAATTCCACTATCCAATCTGTTCATCTTTAGTTTAAGCGAATGATCCATCATACTTTAAAGTTCA
>NW_007846708.1:0-682 GCF_000696425.1 Galeopterus variegatus
GTTTATATCCCTAAATGATAAATTTGTGTAAATTGAATCATACAATATATATTATTTGAGAGTTGCTTTTTTCACTCAGTGTTTGTGTTCTTGAGATCCATCTTTGTTATTTCTGGTAGTTATATTCCATTCATTTTCCAGTTGTATAATATTCTGTATGATACTATCTATAAAAGCTGTATAATGGTTCTATCACTTACTATCTAAAGGCGATGGAAAGGAATTTGGGTTTCCAATTTTTTTCTATTACAAATAGTTCTTTTGTAAACATTCTTTACATGTCTGATGCATATGTACCCGGATGTCTCTAGGTCATATTCTTACAAATGACATTTTTCAGGTCATAGGGCATGCATATCTTCATTATTAACTAGGCTATTTTTTTTCCCTCAAACTGGTTGTGACAATATACAGTACACTGATCAGAGTATATGTAACGTGTAATGCTCCATCTTCTTGATGACACTTGATATTGTCAGACTAACATTTTGCAAACTTGGTGTGTATGAAATATTTTCTCACTGTGTTTTAATTTGTTTTTCCCTAAAAACTAATGAGATTGGACATAGATGATTGTTATTGGCCAATTGGGCTTTTTCCCCCCCTGTGAAGTGCCTTTTCAAGGCTTTTGCTGGTTATTTCTATAGGGTTGTTCATTTTGATATAGTAGAATTTATCAACC
>NW_007846709.1:0-682 GCF_000696425.1 Galeopterus variegatus
AATTGCCCACCATCCTCGCCGCTCTCCAGCCACAAGGCCGTCTGCTCACATCATCGCCCTCCTGACTCCACTCCAGTATGGGAAATCCAATCTCGAGCTTGCCCAGAATCACCCTGGAGCACAATTCTAACTCCAGGGGTGAGGGGCGGCAGTGCAGCCAGCAGGTGCTGGCCTGACCCTGGGTCTCCCTTTTCCCCACCAGAACTCATCACCCCTAAGCAGCAGCAGTGGGAGGGCTCAACTGGCCATTTAGTGGCATACCTCCATCTAAACACAGAGGAAGCTTGTTTTTCTTTGTGTTTTTGTTTGTTTATTTTTAACCTAGAAAAGGTGATTTATACACCCTGATATAGAGTAGCTTGAAGTGGGACGTGTCAGCAGGTCGTTAAACAGAATCATGAATGGAAAAGGCAGAATCGATAGTCTTGGCCATTTCCGTGTGGCTACTCAGCACCTATTTGATTCAGAAGGCAAAGAAAGCCTATATCTGAGACAGAGCTTAGGCAAAGAAAATGTTTAAATTTATTTTGGCCAGAGTTGCCCAGAAAGCAGAGCTTGAGATAAAAGCCCGTGTGCAAATACAATATTGGGGAGTGTGAGCACAGGGAGAGCGTCATTGCAGCTCAGGGGACCAAAGCAGGGCTAGAGGAAGAAGTTTTTTTTTTTTTTTTTTTTTTTTTTT
>NW_007846710.1:0-682 GCF_000696425.1 Galeopterus variegatus
CAAATAGAGTAGAAGCCACCCAATTCTAAAGAAAATGTATTGGGAAATTAAAAAAAAAAAAAACAACCAACAAAAAAACCCACAACAAAACCTGTTTTCAGTGACTATTCAAACGTAAAGAAATCCCACTGCTCTTGAAGCTATGTGTGCAGAAACTGGCATGAAGGCTGAGAAGCTCAGCTCACAGAAGGGTGCCTTGCTCAAAGACTCCCTTCCTGCAGGTGCAATTATGGTTGACAGTGGATGAGGGAGCTCTTCTCAGAGAGCAGAGCCAGGGACTCCCAGATTTGATACCAGAGCATTGGTTCTCCTGTTAGGGATTAGGGTTTTCTGTCTTCTTGACCAGCAGGATTTTCATGTGTCATAGAGTCTTGCTTCCCACTCTTTATTTTGAATTAGAATTTTTGTTGCAATTTTTCTATTCATGCTTCGACACTGTAGGTGTTGATAGGTTATCATTAAGCTTGATATTGAATAAAATCATGATGTACTTTAAACATAAACATAATATAATTTAAATTGGTGGCAATCTAGGTGGATTTCAGGATTACCACCGCCTTTAAGATGTAAGTATACCCCATGTAGAGGGACAACAATTATATATGGGCAGCTGTTAGCCTCTTGGTAGACTGTGAAGGAAAATTGAAATGGTTGATGCAACTCCCACCACAGTCCACTTCTC
>NW_007846711.1:0-682 GCF_000696425.1 Galeopterus variegatus
CCTATAAATATTTCTCTTCACACTAGAAGATTCAATTAATTATCATACTCCTTTTACACTACAAGGTTCAATTAATTATCTTTATATTCCTTTTCTCTCCCCCCCCTCTTTACACTAGAAGATTCAATTAATTATAATTATTCCTTTTCTGTTTTTCTTTTGGTGGCTGGTCAACATGGGGATCCAAACCCAAGACCTGTATTCTCTTTTCAAGGACTAAATGCCAGGGAACAAAGTTCCAAAACACTTGGTTGTATTTGTATGAATCTAAGTAAGTGGAGTAGAAAAATAGTTCTTTATTTCAGCACATTAATTTGTATTGGGATTTATTTAACCTGTTCATTTTGTCTGCTAAGATTAAAGATAATTTGTGTTGGGAATTCTTTAACTTGTTCATTTTATTCTCTAAGATTAAAGACATAATCTTCTTCTAGAGGTGAGTGCATGAATAATCGTACTTCCCGCATCTCTGATTATAGTAAAAGTACATTCTAGAAGAATGATAATAACTGGCATTTGTCTTGAATTCTTCATAATCTTTGACTTGCCTTCATATTCTTTATTGCATGTTATTCTACAGGGAACATTTCGCTCATACAGGAAAATATCTTAACATCCAAATGCTGTTTTACTTCCTTAGCTTTTTAAAAGAAAGTTTATTTTTGCTTCAGTGAATTTGTTG
>NW_007846712.1:0-682 GCF_000696425.1 Galeopterus variegatus
ACTCATTAGTTCTAGTATTCATTAAAAATATTTACTAAGCACCTGCTGTTCCAACAGCTTGCAATACCTCAGTAAAGAGAACAAACATAGATCCCTGCCCTTAGTTTACAAAGCAGTGAAAGGTGACAGAAAATAATCAATAAACATTATAAATAAGCAAGTTATATAGTAGCAAAGAGTGATAAGTGCTATAGGGGGAAAAGAACAGAGTAGGGGGAAACTGGAGTGCTCGGAAGAAGGGGGCAGTTACAGTTTGGTAGAATGGGTATGATTGAGAAGCTGATGGTTGAACAAAACTTGAAGGAGTGAGGGGACGAGCTACCCAAATTCCCAGCCCCTGCCTGGGTGTCCCAGGAAAAGTAAGGAGGCCAGTGTGGCTGGGGCAGTGAGTGAGAGAAGGAATGGGAGATGAGGTGAGATGGGCAACCTGGTCATTCAGGGTCCCTTAGACTATTTTAAAGACTGTAGTTTTTACTATGAGATAAATTAGAGCTTTCATTATGCAGGAGGAAGAAGGGGAATAATTCAGAAAAATAGGTTCCTTCTTAGAATAATATGGCTCTGGGATCCTGGGCAACAGAAACGTGAGAGGAGGTTGGAAAGGCTTTGGGAAGAAAGAATATGAAGACGGACATGTGCTATTTACCACAGCTGGGTAGTGGGTGTGCTGGAGATGGAGATG
>NW_007846713.1:0-682 GCF_000696425.1 Galeopterus variegatus
CCCAGCCATGAGGTAGAAAGGCAGACACCTTCTCAAGCCCTGTCTGGCTGTGTGTGTGTGTAACTCATCAGGTTTCTGCAGAGAAAAGGTCATCCAGGGCCTCCCTGGAGTGAGTCAGCAATGTGACTGGGCCTGCTAAGGCCACCCGGCATGGATCACCAGCCTCCTCCACCATATGCCCCTCTCTGCCTTACCTGCCCCTCCTTTTCTCTTTCTAGCTATTTCCTCCTCCTCCTCCTTCATTTCTTTTCTTTCTTCTTTCCAAGTCCCCCTACCCTCACCCCATGAATCTGACACAGACATGGGGGTGCTCCTTGAAATGGTCCTCGGTGATATACTAGAACTAGCCCTGCCCCACAGTCAAGACTGTGACTCGGCAATTCAAGGGGACACTGATCTGTGCAAACAGATTTAAGAAGCAAGGACTCTTCAATCTGGAAAACGAAGGCTGAGAAGCAACATGTATGAAACTGTCATGGGTTATTGGTTATCTGTCTTTGTGAAACAAGTTACTCCAAGAATTAATGGTTTACATTATTTTATTTCTCATTTGGGCATCAGGAATTTGGAGAGGGCACAACAGGACAGCTTGCCCCCTAGTCCATGTTGTCTGGGGCCTCAGCTGGAAAACTCTGGAGATGGTGGCCAGAGCAGCCAAAGGCTTGTTTACTTACATGGCTGG
>NW_007846714.1:0-682 GCF_000696425.1 Galeopterus variegatus
GGAAGGTTTTGAACATTCCTCTTTTCCTGTCTTACAAATATCATCACTGACCTCAAAAAAACCCTCAATACTGGGCTCAGCTCTGCCATTATTATTTTTATCTTCAGGAAATACAATTAGAAACCATTTTTTTTTAAAAAAAGATATTCTTTATTTACCGAAAGTAAAAAGGGAGAGGATCTGCATTCCCAATTGGCTCATTTTGAATTCTGGGCAGCTCTGCGCCCTTACTTCCCTTCTTAAGCAGCTTCAACAGTTGGGAGTGGGCGGCAAAGAGAGGGGCCTGGGAGATGGGCCAGAGGGGGCTTTGAGGGAAAGAAAACTTAGTCAACGCAAAAGCAAATGTTCTCATGCCTGGAGTTTTTCTCTTTCTTCCCATTTAATGGACCTGAGCAAATTCTGTTTTAGCTGTTCCAAGTTTCTTCTTTCAGAATGAACTATGGCAGCGCCCTGGCCTGGCCCAGAAGGACGCACGCAAAGTTTCTGGGCAGTCGAGAGGGTCGGCGCCCTGTCCCGCAGGTTTCCGGGGACACCCCCTCATCCCCGCCAGACCGCGCAAGGATGCGGGATCCGGTTGCAGAAGGCTGATGGGGTCTACCCGGAAAAGAGGGCTCCGGGCTCCGGCCGGGGACCCCTCCCACCCGCGCCGGGGGCCGCCCCCCCTTCCGGAGCCACCCGGGCG
>NW_007846715.1:0-682 GCF_000696425.1 Galeopterus variegatus
TCCAGAGTGTACACACGTGTGTGTGGTGTGTGTGTTGTGTATGATGTGATGTATGGTGTGTTGTATGTTGTGTGAATGTGTGTGTGCTGTGTGTGGTGTGGTGTGTGGAGTGTTTGTGGGGTGTGTGGTACATGTTGTGTTGGGGAGTGTTGGGGGTGTCGTGTGTGTGTGGATGTGTTGTGTATGTGTGTGTGGATGTGTTGTGTATGTGTGTGTGGTATGTGAGTGGTGTGTGTGGTGCATGTGGTGTGAGTGTGGTGAGTGTATGGAGTGTGTGTGTGCTGTGTGTTGTGCGTGTGTGGTGTGTGTTTGTCTTGAGTGTGTGCTGTGTGTGCGGAGTGTGTGGAGTGCATGTACGTAGTGTGTGGTGTGTGGGGGGTGTGTATGTGTTGGTCTTAGTTTTCCACACATATTTGTAGCAGATTTAATAAATGTTAGCATTTCGACGTGCTTTGGCTCTTAGAAGAAAAAATAGTTCAAAGACCACCTGAGCTCCCGTCCTCTCTTCCGTCCCATTCTCTCTCCCGAGCTGACCACCATCCTGAGGGTAATGCGACCCTCGCTTTGATGTATTAAGTTCTGTCTTATTATACACGTTAGGAAACATGGGACAGTGTTCTCGGAGGCCAAACTTTATGACTTTGCTTTTTTATTTTTTCTTTTGATAGCATCATGATTTTAT
>NW_007846716.1:0-682 GCF_000696425.1 Galeopterus variegatus
GGACTGTCAGAGGGAGATCTGGGAATATCCATGGGGAAGATTCTGGGGTGTTGGGGTCACCCCAACAGCCAGCCAGCCCCAGAATCAGCCTCCAAGGAAGACCGGTACAGGGGACCCCACCCTACCTGAGGGCCCAGCCCGGTGCCTTTCCCTTTGAGCTTTTCAGGGGCCACATGGCTGAGTTGGTCAGACGCAAACACTGGAGCTAGACTCTGCTGTGTGACTGTGGGCAGGTTACTCAACCTCTCTGAACCTCATTTTCCTCTTCTGTAAAATGGGACTAGTGGCACCAGCTCTCCCCCCGCCATGAGGCTGGTCTAGCAAGTGAGAGGTGGGTGTGAGGGCAGGGCCTCAGCTCAGCTGTGGAGGCGCCTCGCCAGGGGCTGTGGGCCGGAGGTGCGTGGGCACTCTGGGCAGGAGTGGACAGTTAAAATAAATCAGTACCATACAGCTCCAGGGGGTGGTGGTTGCACCATCTATAAATTTACTAAAAATCATCAAGTGGAATTTTATGCTATGTACATTATGCCTCGTTAAAGCTGTAAAAAGATACACATTGTGTCAAACAGTGATAAACTGTTTCCATGGAAAAATGAAACCCAGAGGCAAGGCTGGGTGGGCTGCAGGATGGATGCTGGGTGCATCTGGATGACAGTGGGGCTGCGGGCTCCCCTCCAGGCCT
>NW_007846717.1:0-682 GCF_000696425.1 Galeopterus variegatus
TCCCTCTTCTGGCTATATACCCAGAGGAATGGAAATCATCATGTCAAAGGGATATTTGCAGCCCCATGTTCATTGCATCTCTGCTTACAATAACCAGGATATGGATCCACACTAAATGTCTATTGATGGATGATTGGATAAGGAAACTGTGGTATATATACACCTTGGAATACTACTCTGCCATAAAAAAGAATGAAATACTCCCATTTGCAACAATACAGATGAGCATGGAGAAACTTATGTTGAGTGAAATAAGCAAAGCACAGAGGAATAAATACCACATGTGCTCACTCATGTGTGGGAGCTAAGAGAGAAAGAAGGAAGGAAAGAAAGATCAAAGTAGTGCCGTGGTCTTACAGAGGGAGAGAACATTCCTAGGGCTACAGAGTAGAGTGACAGGGAGCGAGGGAGGGGGAGGGATGTTGGGGATAATTGGATGGGGACAAAGGATACAAAAGCAATTTCTGGTAATGGGTATTTCCCCAGTATGAATCTGGCCCTCACATCATGGGCACGAGGAGTGACAAGTAGCTTTGTATCTCATGAGTATTCATAATAAAAAATAAATGAATTAAAAAATAAAATAAATAAAAAGGATACTTAACAATAATTTTTTTTTTAAAAGTTGCTTTTTGATGTGGAGGAAGGGAATAGATGGCAAGTTGTCTCAAGGAAACCATCG
>NW_007846718.1:0-682 GCF_000696425.1 Galeopterus variegatus
TTAAGAGGCTTCACCACATTGCCCCCAAAAAACATGTCAATAAAGGAAGGAAAAGATATATGTAATGTCAGCACATTTTCTGACTGTCCCCACATTGATTGTTTTGACTCATATTTTTCTTCACACTGCCTGAGTATCAACTTTCCCTACCAGTTTATTTTTGTGGCATTGACTAAACATTTCTGTTCACCCCATAAAATTCTAACATATGTGGTTCATGGAGCAGAGGTGAGAGTTATGAACCATGTGAAGGTGCTATGACTGGCCTATGAATTATATCCACGTATCACTAAACATTTTATTACCCAAGGAGGAAAGTCTTTATAGGAAGCAAAGTATTGAAGCAAAGCCCAATTCCAGAGTATTTGTAGCACATCCCATTGGGCTTCCCCTTGGCTCTAGAGGCTGGTGATCTTGTCCATGCTAATATCAGGAAATCACATGTTTTTACATGTTACTTACCTTTTATCCATTATCCACTTGTATCACCTTTCCAGGAGAATTTATACTAATAATCAGTATGTTTCTACTTTACATAGAACTCTTAGTTATCAAATTAAGTTCAACATCATTAGGGTGATATTCCTATGGGAGTAGAGATCCAGGGAAAAGCAAAGTGCTTTCTTTCACATGTCCCTAAATACTATTCAGGTTTTCAGCATTCCCAAAAAGCAATATTCTG
>NW_007846719.1:0-682 GCF_000696425.1 Galeopterus variegatus
AGTGGCAGGAGGCATGGTCCAGGGGCCCGAGGCTCCCAGTTTATTCCCAATTCCCTCACTTTACGCCATGAGTGACCTTAAGCCAAAGGCTAGAACTGAGGGTGGAATCGGACCCAGAAGAGCTGCAGTCACAGAGCTGTTTCGGGTTAATGGTGCTTCTGAGCTCTGCCCTCCCTTCCTTTACCAAATGTGCGCTCGTTCAACCTTTCCTTGCATGAGCCTCCGCGGAGGGCTGCTTCTCCGAGGGCCGGGCCTGTGACTCACCCGAGCGGGGAAGGGAGAGGCACGGCCCTGCCCCACAAGGGTTCACAGTCTACACAGGGAGAAAACGATTCGCACACAGGACCGCATGCTCAGAGCTAATGGAGGGTGTCGAGGCACGGTGCAGAGGTCAGGCTCAGGGCCTACTGGAGGGGCTGACCCGGCCTTAAAGGCCAGGTGAGTTCTCCAGACAAAGGAAGCAGGAAGCAGTGTTCTAGGCAGAGGGCACAGGGTATGCCAAGGCACAGGTCAGGCAGGCCCTCGGCATGGAAGGGACACAGTCATCATGCCCGGCTGGATCACATGTGAGGGTCCAAGAAGCCACATGCTGCAGGGATGCCTGGGTAAGAGGTTTGGTTTTCACATGAGTTTCCTGGGGCTGCCGTAGCAAAGCGCCACAAACTGGGAGGCTTAAGGCAGT
>NW_007846720.1:0-682 GCF_000696425.1 Galeopterus variegatus
TAAAGTATAAAGCTGGATGAGGTAGATTTTGTCAAAATGGGAGATCTATCCCTTGCCATGACATTTTGTATCATGTCAAGATCCCTGGTAAACAGTTCTAATGAATTCTTGAGATGACTGATGGAAGTTTGGAAAGGGCTATGACTCATTAGTTTAGATGCTAACATTTCTATGGTAAATCACAAAGAACAGAAACAAAGGCTCAAAGAAGTGGGCATGTTAAAATGGGTTATGTTAGACCAAGACAGCAGCAGCTGACAGTATTCCACAGGAGGTTGGGAAGTTTTTTAGTTTACCAAGTGTAGTGGATTGAATGTCCTCCCAGCCAAAGTCATTACAGTTTAATTCTCATTGTAACTGTTGAGGGTGGGAAATCCTATTATGGTAATTGAAAGGTGGGGCCTTGAAGACATGATTCTGAGGGCCATGCCATAGTGAATGGATTAATAATGGTGGTCATAGGCATGGTTCTGAGGGCTTTAAAAGAGAGCATGTGAGTCTTTCTCTCTGCTCTGCCATTTTCTGCTGTGTGAGACCCCCGAATTGCTGTAAATCCACCACCAAAGGAGTTCCTCACCAGATGTGTTCCCTGGACTTTGGATTTCCCAGCCTCCCAAACTATAAGCAATAAATTTTGTTTTATTTATAAATCACCCAGTTTTACATATTTTGGTATAGGCAA
>NW_007846721.1:0-682 GCF_000696425.1 Galeopterus variegatus
AAAAAAAAAAAAAAAAAAAAAAAAGCACAGTACTGGCTGGGCACATGGTAAGTCCTCCATAAATGCTAAACTTTCATTGCTATTATTATTACTTTATTATTATATTTTGATATAATATTTTACCACTTTTATTCATTCAGATCTCACTCATTCAGAAACCCCTAAGAACAGGTTAAAAGTTCCTCTTCTATGCTCTCATAGCACCTTATACTTTATCATAGCACTTAACATACCATATTTTCATTGCCTTTTCATTTGTGTCTTTCCTAGAGTGTAAAATATTTGAAAGCATTCACCTCCTCGCCTTCCCTAAAACCCCACTCATCCTGCCCAGCTATGGCTATCCATTCTCTCCCACCTGTGTGCCTCAGTGGCGGGAGGTGGATCTAGCATCCTCCTTCTCCCCATTTCCCCCACACTCTTTCAAAACCTATGCTCTTTAGACTTTTGTGCCATTTGGCTCTACCGTCCTTTTTGCTCCTTGCCACTGTCACCCACCAGCCAAACCCACTCAGCCACTGAAGATTTGGACAACTGGCTCACAGTCACTTTTCACCTCCTTTCCTTCCATGATATGATGTGGTCTTAGTATATACAAGGACAATCCAGACAAAATCCTGATCCTTCTGTTCCTTGATCTCCTCACCCCTGATAACCTTTATCTCAACTCCTCCTCTATTAC
>NW_007846722.1:0-682 GCF_000696425.1 Galeopterus variegatus
AAAAAAAAAAAAGAAATGAATAATGAGATTGAGGCAGTAACAAAAAGTCTTCCAACAAAGAAAACTCCAAGATCAAATGGGTTTACTGCAGAATTGTACCAAATAGTCAAAGAAGAGTTAATACCACTTCTTCTCAAACCCTTCCAAAAAACTGAAAAGGAAGGAATACTTCCAAACTCATTCTACTATTCCAGCATTACCTTCATACTAAAACCAGAAAAAAACACAACAGAAAAAGAAAACTACAGACCAATATCCCTAATAAACACAGATGCAAATATTCTCAACATAATACTAGCAAACAGAATTCAGCAACACAGTAAAAAGATCATATATCACGATCAAGTGGGATTCATCCCAGGAATGCGAGGATGGTTCAATCTATGCAAATCAATAAACCTGATATATCACATCAACAGAACAAAGGGAAAAAACCATATGATCACTTCAATAGATGGAGAAAAGGTATTTGATAAAATTCATGACAAATCACTCAACAACTTAGGTGTAGAAGGAATGTACCCCAACACAACAAATGCCATATATAACAAACCCACAGCTAATATCACAGTGAATGGACAAAAATTGGAGGGTTTTCTTTAAGATTTGGAACATGATGAAGATGCCCACTTTCCCCACTCTTATTCAACATAATACCAGAAGTCCTAGCCTATGCAATATG
>NW_007846723.1:0-682 GCF_000696425.1 Galeopterus variegatus
TTTTGTTTTGTTTTGTTTTTCTTAGTACAATTTTGAATGTTTGCATGTTAGCAACATACTTCCTGAGTGATGCAGATTCTGACCTGCAGTTCCCACTGATTCTGTCAACCCAGATCATCATGAACTCCACCCAGTCAGATAGTTCACAATATTCCTTCAATTGGCCCCTTTTATGAAAAAGAAAATGGTCTTTCACAGAAGGGTTTGAAAACCACTTCACCTACAGAACCCTTCAAAAGTCTAGGACTTGGGGAGAGGGGGAGGCCAGAGGGTAAATCATTTTACAATTTCATTACAAGGATCAATATACAGAATTCTTCTAAGGAGATGAAATGTAACCCTTTCCTATTTAGCTTTGGTATTTAAAGAACCTCTAAAAACTTGTTTTAAGATTTGTGAAAATTTTACTAACAAACACCTTTTACCACTGTTCTTCAAAAATGTAAAAATTGGGCTGAGCCCGTGGCGCACTCGGGAGGGTGCAGCGCTGGGAGTGCAGTAGCGCTCCCGCCGAGGGTTCGGATCCTATATGGTGATGACCGGTGTGCTCACAGCACTCTGGCTGAGCGCGGTGCAGCCGGTCTCAAAAAAAGGACAAAAAAAAAAAATGTAAAAATTACTGGGAAGGAGGGTCCTGAAAAGTTTTGGTTTTTATTTTTTAATCCCCTTGGCAGTTGTAATA
>NW_007846724.1:0-682 GCF_000696425.1 Galeopterus variegatus
CGATCCCGTTGCCGGTCCCGGTCCGGTACGGGCACGACACTGATGGTTGCGATCCGTTGCCGGACACAAAAAAAGACAAAAAGGAAAAAAAAAAAAAAAGAAATCAGGCCCTGGAAACCCTTGGTTCTTTCCTTTGTTTTCCTTAGCAACACCCCTTAACTCACTCACCTCTTCTATTTGGTAAAAGTTGTCTTGGGAAAAGGGAGAAATCTAGCTCAACATTGGGAATACTCTCAGTATTTTAAGAAGGAAGTAGATGGATATTTTTCTACATGGGCAGTTAACAGTGGTGATAACCTATACAAAGTATGGGTAAAGATTGCTGGTATTGTCTCCAAAAATGTTTAATTGATCTCTCTTTTTTTCCAGTTTTAATTTTTTTTCTCTTAGCCTCACTTATCAACCTCCCCAACCTCATTCAAGGGGACTTTTGTATAGAAAATGACCAAAGGTATTCAGCCATCAGTAGAGTTAAAGAGTCCTCCTAGATAGTTCATCTCTCAGCCAACATTTGTTACAAAAACACCCTGATTAATGTTCTCAATAGTCTGCTGACTTCCGTAGCATTTCAGTTACACAATTTGAAATTATCAGAGTGGTTTTCATTGAGAAAGGCAACCAACCATTCCTTGATGCTGTTCCTTTGTGGTTATGCTCTTGAACATCTATCTCTTCCACTGCA
>NW_007846725.1:0-682 GCF_000696425.1 Galeopterus variegatus
TACGTGGCCATCGTTTCTAGATTCTCAGCTTCTTAGCTGACGTAAAGTTCCTGTGTGTCCCTGTAGGTGGAAGATCAAAACCCATTGATAAACAGGAAATCAAAAGCTGTCTTGGGGTAGAAGGATCACACATGTGTACCCCCAAAAGTTGAGTCATAATTTTTACATGATAATTTCATTTTTATAAATATTTCTTAACTAAGTTGAAGGAATTTTGTGGCTGTTGTGAAGAACTTTAACTGTTTTAATTTTAATCTCTGTTTAAAGGCTGTTTTGTTCATTTCCCCACATAGACATCTATAAGACAGTTGTTTAAGACAAGAGAGCTTTTAAAAGTATATATATATTGGGCCGGCCCAGTGGCGCACTTGGTTGAGTGCGGAGCACTTGGGAGCGCGGCGGTGCTCCTGCCGAGGGTTCGGATCCCGTATAGAGACCGGTCCTCTCACTGGCTGAGCGCGGTGCAGGCACGACACCGAGGGTTGCGATCCTGTTGCTGGTCGCGGTGCGGGCGCGACACCGAGGGTTACGATCCTGTTACCAGTCACGAAAAAAGACAAAAAAGGAGAAAAAAAAAGTATATATATATACCAATTTATTTGAAAGGGTACACGTTTGGCGATTGTAATTTTGAGGTCACCTTGAGTTATATGGGGCCATTTTTAAGTATTTGCAAAATAAA
>NW_007846726.1:0-682 GCF_000696425.1 Galeopterus variegatus
AAGCAAGCTTTGGCCAACCTGGGACAGGAGAAGATTGAGCCAGACATCTATTAGGACACTTAGAAAGCAAGTGTCACATGGGACTCTGCTCCCTCTTTGTGAGCACAGGCCTGGCTATAATCTTAGACTTTGGGGATGAAAACTAAAGTTTGTACCACCAGGCAGTAGATAAATCAGGTTTTATTTCTTTACAACCTAAGCAAGTTTCCAGAAAACCTTAGATGTTATTTTCTTTTTCTTTTGCCTAAGGCCTTTAATATTTGTAGATTCTTGTTCATTCTAAGAAAATATCTCCTCGTCAAACAAGTGAGATTAATCTTATCATGATGCCAATTTATTCATTCAACAATATTTTACTATTCAATTCCAGATACTATTCTAGACAGGAGGGGCTTAACAAAGAACAGTGCATGCTCCCTACCCTCACAGAGTTTTCAGTCTAATGAGAGCAGATAGTTAATGACAAAAATACACAAAACAAACAAATACCTGAAGAAATAATAACATGATAGAGCAGGGAGTGCTGGCGATAGCTGTGAGGTGTAGATGCTTTTTAATACCAGGTTAGGGAGTTTTTTCTGGTGAATACTACACGTGGGTAGTGACCTGAAGAAAGTGAGAGGGAGCCACGGGGTAACCAGGTAGAAGAAACTGTTTGCAAAACCCCTGAAGCTGGGGTGCA
>NW_007846727.1:0-682 GCF_000696425.1 Galeopterus variegatus
TTAAGGAAAAGTACAATCGCAACCATAATAAACTAAGAAAGTCTAAGTTCACACAAAAGATTACAGGTGTACATAAAAGATAAAGACACCTCCAGCTGATAACTTTGCTCATGGAGCTATCTCGTGAATCACACTCAAACTGCTACTTCTACAAAATGCCAGGTGAAAATTTGTGCAGAGTTGGGAAAACCAGACAGAAGAGAAGTGGGGAAGGGAAAATAAATTGGTACAGATCTGTCTGTAATAGGCTTGACCACTTCTGGAAGAGAAGAAATCAATCTGCCAATGGAGCATGGTATGCATGGGGGAAAAGACAGGGATCTCCACTGATTTGTATCAAATATTTACTAAGTACTAAGGGGATATTCCACTCAAGGCCCACTGCGTCACCGGGTTCAGATTCACACGATTACGCATCTGTCTAGTCAGTGGGGTGTAGACCTTGAGTTTATACACATAAAAGTAGAAAATGCAAAGCTAACTCCTGCACATGATGCACAATTGGGGGGATACAATGAAACAAGGGAATAATCCTGACCCGTCCATTCGGGCAACCCACTATATTCCGGAAAATACAAATTCTATTGGTTTTCTCAGCACCAATATGTTAGACTCACAGATGACTGTTCTATAAACACAGCCATAGAGTGCACTCTCCTAGAGGCCCAAGATTATTTTGTGA
>NW_007846728.1:0-682 GCF_000696425.1 Galeopterus variegatus
ACTCGTAGCAAGGGGAGGGGGAGCTTCTAGGTGACGCGGCGCGCGGCGGCCCGAAAGCTCCCAGACCAGCGCGGCTGGACAGTGAGCCGAGGCCCCGCACCCAGGGGTTTCCCGCCAACAGCCACGTGAGCTCCACTTCCGGCCGCGAAGCCATCCCCGAGGCCTGAAGGCCGCCTCCGGTTTCTTCACTTGTGTGCCAAAGCGACATCCCTTTTCTCTGCCACTGTGATGACTGCATCCTATTCTGCCTTCACACACCTGACATCATATGACCCTTTGCCAGGAGCTGGAACCAGCCTAGAGTTCGGAGATCTGCAACTCGTTCTCGCCTTTCCCGATCTGAAGTGACCTGTTCAGGGCACACAGCTACTGAGTTGTGGAGCGGAACTTATAATTTTGTAGTTTCCAAAACTTAAGCCCCCAACTCCGTTCATTTCCTTCGTAGGGCTCTGCGTTTTAATTTATTTGCATGTCTTCCCCTCCCCCAACTGGACAGTAAAGCCACACAAGAGCTGGAGCTTCAGAATACCTCTGCACACCCAGTGCCCAGCTCAGTAGTTAAAGGTGGGCTGTCAATATTTGTTGAATTTGCTGGATGGCTGAATGAATAATGATCTCCTTGGAGATTAATCTCACTTTTAATAAATGTGCACTCCTTGGAAACCACAATAGCTAAAAAGTT
>NW_007846729.1:0-682 GCF_000696425.1 Galeopterus variegatus
GACACTTGGATTCTACTTGGGGAAAACTTTGAAAGATCTCCTGAGGCTCTTCCTGGGGCAGGCTGGCTTACCCCAAAAGAATTGGCCCTTCAGAATGTCTTTGCCACATAAGGGCTGGTGCGAGGCTGCAGGCACCAGTTGATGGCTCTGTCTTCCCCATGACAGATGGTCAAGACTTTAATTTCAGCAAGTGATCCTCTGTTGAGGGGGCAGGCAGGGATTCTGCCAGCATGCCAAGTGATGGGTGGCTTAAGGTGATGGGGATCTGGTGTGTGCCCAGCATAGCATTTGTGCTAACGATGGGCTGCTGACAGGTGCCTCACCCTGGCTCATCTGGGAGGCAGAAATCCCCTGCACCCTTGATTCTGTTTTTCTCTGGCAGAGCTAGTGTCCTGTTTGCCTGTCTTTCAAAATTTATTTTGGCACCAGGTAGACCCCTTCATGATGGCTAGCAGTTGTCTGACTTGAAGATGCCAGAGGGTGTGCTGATAGCTCCTTCTAACACAACCTGAATCTGGCTGTCGGGTCTGAGCTCAAATGGCTTAGACACACACAGGCGGCAAATACTATCAACCTTGGGGAACCAGGCAGGGGGTCCCCCGAAGGAACGTAGCAATGATGTCTCCTTCCATAATATTCACCTGCTCCTGTGGAAATAATGATACTAATAATTACTCTTAGT
>NW_007846730.1:0-682 GCF_000696425.1 Galeopterus variegatus
AATACTCAAGAAAGAACAATACCTCCCAGGAAAACAAAATGTTAACAAAAGAGAAAAAAAAGTTTATCTATCACCCCAAGAAACCAACAAATACAGAAGACAAACAGAAAACTAGGAAGAAAGGAACAAAAGATACTTAAGACATCTAAACAAAAATCAATAAAATGCTAGGTGTAAGTCAATACCTTTCAATAATAACTCTAAATATAAAGGGATTTAATTCCCATTCAAAAGACACAGATTGACTGATTGGATTAAAAAGATGGACCCAACAATATGTTGTCTCCTAGAGACTCACTGGACCTGTAAAGACACACATAGACTAAGAGTGAAAGGATGGAAAAAGATATATCATGCAAATAGAAATGAAAAACAAGCTGGAGTAGCTACTCTTATATCAGACCAAATAGACTTTAAACCAAAAACCATAAAAAGAGATAAAGAAGGGCACTATATAATGATAAAAGGATCTATCCATCAAGAAGACATAACAATCATAAATATATATGCATTTGATGTCAGAGCAGCCAGATTTACCTAGCAAACATTATTAGATCTAAAGAAAGAGATAGACACTAACACCAAAATAGCAAGGGAACTGAACACCCAACTCTCTTCATTGGACAGATCATCTAGGCAAAAAATCAGTAGAGAAACACAAGATCTAAATAATACTTTAGAC
>NW_007846731.1:0-682 GCF_000696425.1 Galeopterus variegatus
TTTTTTTTGGCAAAGTAGCAAAACTTCTGTTTCAAGGCATATTAAGCATAGATAACTTGATTGCAAAGATATTATTGTTTGCAAACCTTTGTGGAATTTATTTTGGGCCAAATTAAACCACTAACTCACAAGAATTGTCCTTTTCATTTATTATTATTTTACTTCATTTCACTAATTTCATGTGTGTGTGTGTGTGTGTGTGTGTGTGTGTGTGTGTGTGTATATATATATATTTTGCCCATGGTCCCAGTGATGCGGTTCTGATGGTCATTTAATTCTGTTGTCAAGTAGAAGCCAGATGATGCATCAGCCAGCCCCCACTATAATAGTTAAAGCCATCTCAACTAGCTAAACTGATGTGATAAAAGTTAATCTGATCCCAGGTATACCACTACATTACATGATGACTCTCTCTGGGATAGAAAAGTTCTCTTCATCACTGAGATCTTGTATCGGTTACTCAAGTATTTTGTAAAATTGAAGAATGACAGATTAAAGTGAGAGATCATAAAGACATGGTTTAAGATGGGGACTAGGAGAGAGGCCACAGTCCTCTCTAGTGCTAGGTATCATAAAGATAAACCCCTAAATCTCAGTAGCTTAGCATTCTAGAAGTTTACCTTGTTGTTTTCAAAATGCTCCTGGTGGACTGTTTCCCTTCAAGCCATGATTCATGGAGCCA
>NW_007846732.1:0-682 GCF_000696425.1 Galeopterus variegatus
CATAAGCTTTCCCTTGTCAACATTTTTCCTACATGGTCGTGAGTCTGTGGATGTGAACAAAGAGCTAAGGAGAAGGAAAGGTCATGAAACTGGTGGGTATGCAGAGAGCTGGGCTCTGAGATTAGACACGTTCCGTCTGTCTCAGTGTGTCTCATTTGTGTGGCCCTGGGGGGTCTCTCACCTCGCTGAGCTTCCATGTCCCCAGCTGTGAGAAATGGGTTAATTACGCTTACCACCTGGGTCGTGGGGTGACACGAGCGAGCTCAGACAGGCCTGAAGGTAATAGGCTCATGATAAATATCATCTCCCCCTCCCAGACTGTGAGTTACTTGGCCAAAGCAGCCTCTGAGCACCCTGGAGGGGAGCGCATGAACTTCCCTTCTCTTTCTTGGGGACCCATACTTGCATTTCACTGGACCTGGATCAAATACCAGGCAGTGCTGCCCCGGCCACATGGGTGGTCATCTCACGGGAGCTTGCTGTCTCCACCTGAGAAAGGAGGAGTGGCAGCTCTGAGGAGTTACCTGTCCACTGTTACCAGGTGTCATGACACAGTAATATTGCGGATGGGAAGCATTGGTCATAATAATGTTGTCAAGAGAACAAGCTGAGTTTCTGCATTGTGTTTTAAACATGTTTTTGCTTTAGTGATAATTTATTTTTTATTTGTATCATTATTGAT
>NW_007846733.1:0-682 GCF_000696425.1 Galeopterus variegatus
TCCTTTTGATGTCCATACTTAGAAAATAATTCTCTACATCTCCCGATACAGTAGATGGCATTTCTGTTTGTAGCTGTCCACATGAGGCTGTCTTTAGACTGATGTCGCATTTAGGCAGCTCTTGTTTATCTAACCTGGCAATCTTGGTGCTAACTCTTACTTCTGGTTGAGTTTACATATGAGAAGATGGACAATATGTAGTTTAAGTTCCAGGAAATTAGAAGTAAGTCAGGTAAACAGTGGATGCTATCTGGAATTCAGAAGGAGCAACTGCTACTTTTAATTAGAAATTTTTATTTGTTTTTGGTCTATTAATTCTGCAGTTTACAGGCACAAGACTTTTAAAATTCTTAAATATCAAGTACGAGTAAATTTGTGCTTTGTTTACTTTATTTTCTGGCAAACAATAATTGCTTTAGCATATTTTTCTACCTAAGAGAGTATTGTTCTTATACAATATAGAAATATGCAGAAGAAAGATAAACTTTCCTAGAATTCATTAACATTGCAAACAATTTGGATTTATTACAGTCTCTCTCTCTGTATGTATGTATTTATGAATAGATGATGTGGAAATGTTTAAATTAATATGGAAGTTATAAGCTACATTTTGTTTCATAACTAAGAAGTGTGCATCTTAAGAATATTTGTAATTGAAATCTATTGATCATTAAAATTAATG
>NW_007846734.1:0-682 GCF_000696425.1 Galeopterus variegatus
ATCTAATCTTGTCCCAATTATTGTGGGGAAACTGTGCTTATCAGAACAGGGTCAAAGACTTAATGGAGGAGCAGGAGGACCCTGTTCTCTCTCATACATTCTTACCCTTCTTTGATTTCTGAGTGCATGGTATATTGTTCCTTAATGACAGGTAGAGAATGAAACCCTCTTAAGATAGCAAAGTGGCTGTCAACTCTAACGTTCTTAAATAACTTTGCTGCTTAAGTACTTTCACGGTTGATATGAAGTTCCCTCAGGGAGCTGTGATATCTTATATCTGATCACCTTCCATTTCAATTAGCATGCTTGCGCTTTCCTCCAGAGGAGATGTAGTCCTTGGTGACAAGTCCAGAAAATTCTAAATCAAGCCAATGGAAAACACCACCAGAAGATGGCTGATTTTTAATGAAAACGTATTTTTATATATTGTGGCATTTTCATTAGGATGAGTAGGATTGAGGAAACTGGGGCAACACTTCGGTGTGCAATTTTTCCTGAGAAAGCTAAAAATATGTTCTCAGCAAAGAATCAATGAATTATAGTGATTTAATGCTAAGCAGTTCTGTTTTCGTTAGGGATATTTCACTTACTGATAAGATATTATCACAGTTGTACTTTAAAGCACAGTTGTACTTTAGAAAATGTGACAAATACCCATTTATAAAGCATGGTAAATCTGATG
>NW_007846735.1:0-682 GCF_000696425.1 Galeopterus variegatus
TGGGCTATATCACTGTGGACAGAGCATGTGTATGTTGCAGGCAGTGATACACTCCAACATCCTCAGCCTCCACCCTGCTGATCTTCAGTATGAAATCTGTCCCTGGCCCACTGCCACTGAACCTGTCTGGGACGCCAGAGGCCCAGTTGGAAACCAAATAGATCAGGAGCTGTGGAGCCTGGCCTGGGTTCTGCAGGAACAATTCAAAATAGGTGTTTCCTTTACGATGTAGGTGGCTCAGACTGGCCCTGCAGGAGATGGAGACCAGCTCTCCAGGGATGACGGACAGGGAGAGGGGAGTCTGAGTAATCACAACATCCCCACTGGTTCCTGAAATAATGAGATAACAGTGCAATGTTATCTACAAACATCATACACTAATTTAGTAATGTTTTTTTAAATGTATTTTAGGATAAATCATTATTCAAGAATGTAATTTTAATTTATACCCCCAAAATATCCAATTTCAAAAAAGAACCCAAAAGGTGCAAGACACAAGGGGATCTCCAGAAATTGCCTGCACCAGCCCCATCTTTCCATGTCACAGTCTTTTACAGAGCACAGGTCCTTGCACCTTCTGCAATCTTGCTCACTCTCACAGATCTAAACATCACATGCCCTATCCTGGAGGATGAGACGTGCACATCTCACAGATGGACAGAAAACACATGGGAAGTGGTGG
>NW_007846736.1:0-682 GCF_000696425.1 Galeopterus variegatus
GGGGTTAGGACTTCAACACATGAATTTCAGGGGGACACAATTAAGCCCATAACAGTCAGACCGCACACTCCTCTTGAAAGCTGGCAGTGGATCTTCTTAACACTCAGAATAAAAGCCAAAGTTTCTAGAGTGACCTACCAGCCCTATAGGCTCTGAGCACCAGGACCACTCTGACCTTATATCCCATTATTCTCCCATCACTCACTCTATTCCATCCACACTGGTCTCTGCCATTCCTAAAACATGCCAAGCACACCCCACCTTTGAGCCACCTGCTCCTCCTGCCCGAATCTCTTTCCCCAGATATCATATCCACCTGATCTCTACCGCACTTTCTTTAGGTCTCTGCACAAGCATCACTCGATCAAGGAAAGGCCTCCCCAAGCATGTATGTATAATAGCAAATAACCCCCAGTACTCCCTGCCCCGTCCCTGGCTTATTTTTTTCATAGCACTTAACACCATCTGACATTATGTACATTTACTCATTTATTTGCTTATAATCTCTTTACCCCACTCAAATGCAAGTTTTGTAAGAGAGAAAATCTATTTTGTTGACCACTGTATCTCTGGCACTTAAAACACTGCTTGGCTTGAAGTAGGCACTTGGTAAATATTTGTTGTGAGAGAATAAATTAATTTATTGTATTGGCTTGCAGTAGGCTTTGGGTGAAATTTATAA
>NW_007846737.1:0-682 GCF_000696425.1 Galeopterus variegatus
GCAGAGATTATAGCTTCTTTTATTGATTTCTGTATCCTCAGATCCTAGAACAGTGTCTGACAAATAACAGGCAAACAATAAACATCTGTTGAATGAATACATGTATGAATGAGAGACATCAAGTAATTTCAGATATTTTAATTAGTGGAGCTAAGATTTAACACAGACCACTTCATTTCTGCACATTCCACTTTTGAATATATTTCAGGGATTTGTTATATTAAAAGTAAAAGGTTGCCTGTAGCTTTATCCTAAGTAATCATTTACATTATACTGTTTGGCAAAGTAGACCAAGACTTTCTGTTCAGACTTGACTTGACGGGCTCCTAAATGTTTTTCAGAAGCACTGTTAGATGCATAACACTTTCAACTTGCCTTCTCTGAATTTGTTTTTTAATCGAAATGTGTTCATAATCTTCTCATCTCTGAACCACCAAATTATACTGCAGTCAGTTGATCAAGATTGATTCTGAGCATGTGGGACACATTTTAAACAAGAAAGAATCTTGCTTGTTGTTTGTAATATAATGGCTAATGCACTGGAAACAGATTGCATGGACATTAAACTTCTGTCCACATATCTGTGTTCAACAACCCAAACAGTAAATATTTGTCTTGATGACTGCTTTTACAGAAGAGATACAAACAGCCATGGCTCCAATTCCTGAATTTTTTTTTTTTT
>NW_007846738.1:0-682 GCF_000696425.1 Galeopterus variegatus
GTTAAATCACGCTTGCATCCCTGAGATGAATCCCACTTGATTGTGGTGTATAATTTTTTTGAATATGTTGCTGTATTATATTTACTAATATTTTATTGAGGATGTTTGTGTCTATATTTGTCAAAGATATTGGCCTGTAGTTTTCTTTTCTGTTGTTGTATTTTTGTCTGGTTTTGTAATCAGGGTGATGTTTGCCTCATAGAATGAGTTTGGGAGAATGGCCTCTGTTTCAATTTTTTGGAATAGTTTGAAGAGAATTGGTATTAATTCTTCTTTAAAGGTTGGTAGAATTTGGCAGTGAAGTCATCTGGCCCTGGGCTCTTCTTTGTTGGGAGACTGATGATTACAGCTTCAATCTCATTGATTGTTACTGGTCTGTTCAGGTTTTTTATGTCTTCTTGGTTCAGACTTAATTGTTTGTGTCCAGAAATTTCCCCATTTCCTCCAGGTTTTCAAATTTTTTGGCATATAGTGTTTATAATAGTCCCTAATGATTCTTTGTATTTCAGTGGTATCAATTGTAATGTTGCCTTTTTAATTTCTGATTTTTGTTATTTGTGTCTTTTCTCTTTTTTTAAAGCTAGTCTAGCTAATGGATTGTCTGTTTTGTTTATCTTCTCCAAAAACCAACTTTTTGTTTCATTGATCTTTTGTATTGGCTTTACCAAAGATCAAATAGTGA
>NW_007846739.1:0-682 GCF_000696425.1 Galeopterus variegatus
TTGGTTTTTTTTTTTTTTTTTTTGGTGGCTGGCTGGTATGGAGGTCTGAACCCTTGACCTTGGACCTTGTATAGTTTTTAAATGGTTACTCAAGGTATTTCTTTATACATACACAACTTATCACAGTCTACTAGTGTCTACTGGTGTTCAGATGAAGTATAGAAATCTTACCTCCCTTTATGTTCCTTTACTTTCACCCATTTATAGTATAATTGCCTGATTAACTTTCTAATACATTGAGACTGTTTTATAATACATCATACTATATTATAATTTTCACTTGGACTAT
Source organism: Galeopterus variegatus (assembly GCF_000696425.1). Taxonomy (NCBI): domain Eukaryota; kingdom Metazoa; phylum Chordata; class Mammalia; order Dermoptera; family Cynocephalidae; genus Galeopterus; species Galeopterus variegatus. The sequence continues at coordinate 290 of NW_007846739.1, forward strand.
CAAACATAATTTAGAAAATTCAAGGAATGAGAAACGTTTATTGTATTTACTTATAATTTTTCTTTTTCTGTTCTTTCTTCCTTTCTGATGTCCCAAGATTTTTTTGTTTATTGATTTCTTTCTGCTTAAAGAATTCATCTAGCCAGTCTTTTAGGGTAGTTCTACTGTTGACAAATTCTTAGTTTTTCTTCATCTGAGAATGTCTTTTCTTTTTCCTTCATTCCTGAAGGATATTTTTGCTGGATAAAGAACCCTGAATTTGTAGTTCTTCTATTTCCGCACTTGAAAAATGTCACTTCCTTTTGGCCTTCATGATTTCTGATGAAAAATCTGCTGTTACTTGAATTATTTTTCTCCTGTAGGTATGGTGCCATTTCTCTCTCCTTGCTTTCA
>NW_007846740.1:0-682 GCF_000696425.1 Galeopterus variegatus
GTGTTTCTTCATGAGTTTCTCTCACTAGACTGCCAATTTAACACTCTGCCAACTGTCCAATTATTCATGTTCACGTGGAGCTAAGTGGGTTCTTCTCCAGCTGCACACCTTTCTTTCTCAACATAATTAAGGAAGCTCATCAAAATCCTAGAAAACAAGACCAGAGCACCAGCTACTCTCCTTGACATGCTAATAGGGGGTTAGGTGCTCCTGACCTGCCACAGGATGTTTATATGGCCCCAAGGCTGTTCATGCACAAATGTTACAGGTTGGAGGTAGGGCATGGATGTTCTCCTGATAAGCAGCCACATTATGCACAAATGGCTGAGGAAGTATCTGCAGGCAGGGGGCCACACAGATCAGTGAATTCTTCTGATGTGGGCACAAGACTGGCTGGGTGTTGGGTTGTCCAGAGCAGAGGGCTCCCCGGTTGGCTGTAGGGCACTGGGAAGCAATAATCCATTCCATCCAGTTTAGGCTTACATATTTTTTAGAAGGCAATGTAAAGTGTCAGAGCCTCACAAATAGCAAAAATAAATTATTTTGTTTTACCACTGGTCCTGCCTGTCACCTTTATGATCACATAGCAGATTTCTTTTTGCTCTAGGTCATACTGTCCAACACAGTAGCCACTAGCCACATGTGAATACCGAGCACCTCAATCGTGGCTGGTCCAATTTGG
>NW_007846741.1:0-682 GCF_000696425.1 Galeopterus variegatus
AAAAAAAAATGTAGCAGAACTTGCCGAACTGAAGAAGTTATGCAGCGAAATAAAAAACACAAAGGAGAGTTTAACAAGCAGGATAACGGAAGTTGAAGAGAGAACCTCGGTTCTTGAAGATGGGCTCTTTGGAATAATACAAGCAGACAAGAAAAAAGAAAAAAGTATCAAAGTTATCGAAGAAAATCAGAGAGAGATATTAGACAACCTTAAGCGCTCAAATATCCGAATCATGGGTATTCCAGAAAGGGAGGAAAAAGATGAATGTATTGAAAACATATTCATATTCCAGAAGGGGGGGAAAAAGGTGAATGTATTGAAAACATATTCAACAAAATATTTGCAGAAAACTTCCCAGACATAGGAAAAACCACAGGTCTTCAGATCCAAGAAGCTCAACGATCCCCAAATGTATTCAACCCAAAAAGGGCTTCACCAAGACATATTATAGTCAAAATGGCAAAACTCAAGGACAAAGAGAGAATCTTGAAAGCTGCAAGAGAAAAGCGTCAAATCACCTATAAGGGAGCTCTAATCAGGTTAACATCAGACTTCTCAGCAAAAACACTAAAAGCTAGAAAGGAATGGGATGATATATTCAAAATACTAAAAGACAAAGAGTGCCAGCCACGAATACTCTACCCTGCAAGGCTGTCCTTCCGAAATGAAGGGCAAATAGTAT
>NW_007846742.1:0-682 GCF_000696425.1 Galeopterus variegatus
TCGATCACCTCCCGAAGGTCTCACATTTCAACACTGCCACATTGGGAATCAAGCTTCCACATGAACTTTGGAGAGGACAGGCGTTCACACCATAACACCAGGTTTCTCTAAGCTCTGTGGGAGGTGGCATCACAGATGAGGGGAGGAAAGCATGTCAGGCAAAGGCTGTCCTGTTATGCAGATGAAAACAGGTAGTGGAGATGGAGCTGCCCTCAGAAATAGTAAATGGTAGATATTTATTTCACCAATGCAGATTTTTCTCAACGGATGCAAATCTCCTTCACAAAAGGCAGCTTTTTAGTTATTCTTGTTTTTCTACCCCCTCTGAATAACCATCTTGAAATACGTCAAAGAAGTGAGAGAGTACTTCAAAAAGTTCATGGAAAGATTTGTATTATCTTTAATTCCATTTCTCCATGAACTTTTTGAAGTACCCTCGTATATTTCAGGCTGAAATATTTTGCTTTCCTTCCTGGTACTTTTACGTGATCGATTAAATGTTTAAGAAAGGTATTATACCAAATGGCTTCCCCAGGAGGGCCTTAAAGGAGGGACCTAAATTGTTTCTGCAGGGTCCAGACTTGTTCAGTAAGAGTTACTATAAAGTGGAAATAGTATGAAAAGGTACCTGGGCTCCTGGTAGATAGGGCCATTATCTCCCCAGGGCCCAGGTCTTTCCTTC
>NW_007846743.1:0-682 GCF_000696425.1 Galeopterus variegatus
TTAAGATTAGCTTAAACTATTCATATCCTTCAAAGCATTTAGTTTATTACACTCTGTTCCCAATAATAAAATGCTAAAGTCACCAGATATCTCAAAGTTATAACCTTTTCAACATTTGCTCAACTCATTTCTATTTTTCCATCCCCTTCCTTCTCTTTTATCTTCAACTTTATTATTTTCAATTCCCATTGAATTCCTGATGGGGCCTACTGAGGGCAATTTACAGTCCATAAGGGGGCCTCATTGCAAAAGAAAAGTGGATCTTGAGTTCCTTGCAACCCACTCAGGCTACTACATTACCTGTTTGGATTTGAATTTCTTTGGCTTTTAAGATTTTAAATGTCCTTTGATCTAGTTCTAAATATCTTTGAATATGACAGAATCCTGCATTTTTGCATATTCTTCATATCTGATAGGACCTTATAACTCATAAATATATTAAAATGATATTCAATTAAATTCTGGTTATTTCTCATGGCCTTATCTGGTATTGCCATCCTAGCTTTTAAAGTCATTCTACTGACAAGCACTTTATCAGTATCTGCCATAAACCAGACTAGAATAGAGGATAAAAATATTTTCTCTGGAGTCAAACCATGGCTATGCCAATCACTACTTACGTCACCTTGGGCAAGTCACTTATTCTTTCTAGGGCTCAATTTCCTAACTGTAATATGGAGAA
>NW_007846744.1:0-682 GCF_000696425.1 Galeopterus variegatus
CCTCATATATCTTTCATTTCTCTACTTATACTCAATCTTTTCTCTACCTGCTTGAACATAAGGAATATATAATATATAGTGTGTATGTTTTAATGTCCTTGTCTACTAATTCTATCACTTGTGTCTTTCTGAGTCTTTCTACTGATTGATCTCCTTATCCTTGGTGGTATTTTCCCGCTTCTTTGCATGCCTGATGATTTTTACTGGATTCTAAACATTGTGAATTTTACTTGTTGAGCACTAGATATTTTGTATTCCTGTTAATATTCTTGAGCTCTATTCTGGGATGCAGTCAAGTTACTTGGAAGAGTTTAATTATTCGGAGGCTTTATTTTAGCCTTTGTTGGGCAGGACCAGAGAAGCCATTAGTCTAGGGTAAACGTGGCATCACGACTAAGGCCTACAGAGTACTCTACTGGGTGGGAACATAAACATTCTAAATCCCTGTGTGAGCTCTGCGGATTGTTTCCTCTGCTCTTCTCTGGTTGTTTTTTCCCTGACCTCAGGTAGTTCCTTATACACAAGTACTGATCAGTAGCAGCTGAAGACTTGAGGGAGTCCCTCTGCCAATCTCCAGAATTCTGTCTCCATGCTGCTCTCTCTTCTCTGGTACTCTGCCCATGAACTATAGCTGCCTCAGCTTCCCTAGACTCCCAGCTCTGTCTTTTCAACTTCAGGTGAT
>NW_007846745.1:0-682 GCF_000696425.1 Galeopterus variegatus
ATAAACTCTACTTAATCACTGAGTACTACTTATTTTCTTCAATAGCTGGTTTGATTTGCTAGCCTTCTGTAAAGGCTTTTGGGGAGCACTCCCTTTTTTTGGTAATATTTTTTATAAGTGTTTTATATCAGCTAAACATTTCCTTCATAAACAGTGTGGGGTTTTTTGGCCCCTGTATTCTTAAAGAGTTTATGTTGGATGGATACTATTTTTTTCTTAAATATTTGAGACAAGTAAATCCATCAATGGCTGCTGTTTTTATCATGGGAAGAATTTTAATACATTTTCAAAGTCTGTAATATATATAGGTCTTCTGAAATTTTTTTATTTCTTCTATAGCTATTTTCTGAAAGTTGTGGTTTTTAAGGAACTTTTTCATTTCTTCTGCTGTTAGATTGATTGGAATTAAATTGTTCAGATTTCCTTATTAGATTTTTAATATCTATAGGTATTGTAAGAATGTCCCCTCTTTCATAACATGGCAATTCGTTTCTTTTCTTTTTTTCTCTGTTCAAGCTAGAAGATCAATTTTATTTAACTGCTTAAATATCAACTTTGTGCTTCTTTGATTTTTTTTTAATCATCATTTTTAAATTGTGTTTTATTGATTTTTAAATTATGTCTTTTCTTGTATGTATATTGCTGTAATTTGTTCTTTTGTAGTTTATTAGGTTGGAAACTT
>NW_007846746.1:0-682 GCF_000696425.1 Galeopterus variegatus
CAAAATCTTTATTTACCCAATCACACATTACAGGTACCTACCCTGGGATGGTAAATATGTGAGTTACATTGGTCAAAGTTAGACAATAGATGCATTATTGATTAACTTAGGGCATTTTAGTTATATATGCTTTAAATATTTTCCAGGCTAACATGATTCTACTTATGTTTTGAGACTAAACTTGATCATTAATTCAACTGTACATAATGACAGAAGCAAAAACTATGCACTGTTTTTACTTTGAGTCTGTAGTTCCTCAATGGGCTTCCATATGAACTGCTCTTAATTCAGATACTTTCCGTTAGGTTCCCACAGTGTTCATAATATCATACTGTAGAGCTAGGGCTAGGTCTCACAGACCCTTCGATCCAGTTGTCCAGACTGGGTCACAAACCCTTCATACGTGGGTCTACGAGCTCGGTAATAGGAAAAGGTCCTTGGAGCCGTGGGTGAAGAAATAATAGGCTTTATTCAGAACTAGGAACAGTGGACCTAATATGGCTTCCTGGAGCATACTCTAGAAGCTTCGTGCATCTGTGCCATTAGTCCTTTATATTCAAATGCATAATACAAAAAACACCTGGATGCACATGCACAATCACATTAGACAATAATAAGCAACACCTATGCCACATGCGTAGCCACCTCAGATGCTCACCAAGACTCTGAACATCTGAGGGGC
>NW_007846747.1:0-682 GCF_000696425.1 Galeopterus variegatus
TCTAGGTAATCTGCAGTCTTTGTGTGAGGGGGTGCTCCATGTTGAGCTCTTTTACCTGCCTATAATCCTGCCGACTGGGCCAATTGTCAAGCTGGGGCTGGGTCTGGAGCTCACAGACCCCTCAAGCCTGTTGTCCAGACTGGGTCACAAATGCTTCACATGCCACACTGGGTCCCCAGACCCCTCACACGCCAAGCTGGGTCCCCAGGCCCCTCACATGCCAGGCTGGGTCCCCAGACCCCTCACACACCAGGCTGGGTCCCCAGACCCCTCACACACCAGGCTGGGTCCCCAGACCCCTCACATGCAGATCTATGAGCTAGGTAACTGGCAAACAGCCATAGGTTCGAGAGCATGGCTGTTTGCACAGGAGCCACCCAAAGCAGTCAAAAACGCCAGCCAAGTTGCGGCACCATACATGCACACTAACCCCACCCACACACAACTTATTTACAAAGAATGCCCTGCACTACCACCAACTGTGCATAAGGCAAGGGGACCTGATTAAATTATTCTATTTTCCCGACACTCCATATTAGGATTTTTATTTATTTATTTATTTATTTATTTATTTATTTATTTAGGATTTTCTTTGGGGGCTGGCCCAATTCCCTAGAAAACGCTTTAAAAATCTCCTGCTTGGAGAGTGAAGCCACCGTAACTGCCAGCATTGTGGGAGTGG
>NW_007846748.1:0-682 GCF_000696425.1 Galeopterus variegatus
TTGGTATATGGTGAGAGGTATGGGTCTAGTTTCATTCTTCTACATTTGAATATCCAGTTTTTTCAGAACGATTTATTGAAGAGGCAGTCTTTTCCCCAATGTGCATTTTTGATGCCTTTGTCAAAGATCAGTTGGCTATAAGTTTGTGGGTTGATTTCTGCATACTCCAATTTTAGACTAAGATTTTTTCCATAACCATACACAAAAGGAAACACTAGAGTTTTGTTTTTGTTTTGATTTGTTTTTTGTTTGTTTGTTTTGCAGGGTGGTGGGTATAAATACAAGATCTTTGTTAACTAGATTTTTTGCATTTGTTGAGTTTGAGTTATCTCTGTTTTTAGTTTCAAAGAACTTATTCAGGTATCTTTTTCTTCCTGAGCACTCTGAAAATGCCTTCTCTCAGCAACTTGTTTCCTGGAAATGTTGTCTACTAGGCTAGCACTGTGTTATTCCATTCTCTGTCTTTCTGAGACATGTTTGTGCCCCTGGCAAACTCTCTGTGTGTTCTGATGGAGCTATAGCAATGCTCTCTGTGTGTTCTGATGGCGCTATAGCAATGGGTGAGATTATAATTCAGTTCCTTTTGACAGAAAGATTAAATTCCACAGAGTTCAGCCTCAAATTTATCCTTTCCTGATATAGAAACATGAATCCATGTTGCTTGCTGAGTAACACCATTACA
>NW_007846749.1:0-682 GCF_000696425.1 Galeopterus variegatus
CTCTCAATACATCAAAAATAAAAAATAATAGCTCTTCTTGTATTATTGAAATTCAATTGATCTCATACACTACAACCAGTTTTGCGAAATTGTGGAACAGTATAAAAACCATCAGGAGAGCGTAAGAGCAAATTCACTGCAACTCTAAGTCAGTGGAACGTCTTCCTGCTCAGGAACGGGAAGTGAATGCCACTTCCTGAACTCCACTCTAATGTTTCTCATGTCACATAGCCTCAACTGGAAGAACATAAAGGGTGCAGGGCATTGGACAAAACACGTAAGCAGCATTCCCCTGGTAGTAGAGCAAGGCATAACTTTTGAGAAAACATAAACCTGTGGTATGGAGCCACAGGGGATTCTTTTCTTTTAAATTTAAGAGAATATATTTCAAAGTGCAAAAGAGTCATACATTCATTCAATTAATACAATATTAATAACAGAAATTTCCCGTGTGCTTTCTATGTTCTGAGCAGAGTGCTCAGGCTTTTCTATATTACCACTTCATGGGGTAGTGACAGGTTAGCTAACAGCACAGACTCCAGGATTCAAATCCCATCCCAGCCAGACTGCTGGACTCAAGTCCCAGTTTCACCATTTCCTAGCAGTACGGCCATGGGCAAGCTAATACACCTCTCCGTGCTTCAGTTGATTCAGCTGTCAAACTTCATTAATGATAAATTCT
>NW_007846750.1:0-682 GCF_000696425.1 Galeopterus variegatus
CTCTGAATGGATTACTCATATTTCTGAAATGGGCAGAAATAATTCTTTTTCCATTTTAAGGTCATCTATTTTATCTATGTTTTGGAGAAAGGTTGAAAAAACACTTTTTGAAACATGGTATCTTGAATTCAAAATCAAATAAATAACCCTGGATTTAGTCACAAGAACAGCATTGCCCTTTTAGTACTTCTCCTTTAACATTCTTCCTCTGGAAGTATAAGCTACTCTCTGCTAGAGTACTGCATGACCTGATTCTTTAAATAGAATGCATCCTCAGGATCACTGGGGAGTCCCATCAGATGTTCCTAAGAACAACATCCCTTGATGACAGATTTTCTGAACATAACCCTCCCCTGAATTCACAGTGGGTTGAAAGCAAGATACAGGTCAGACTGGTCATTGGTTACAAAAACATTTGATGGACATTACATGTGTTTTTAACTTAAATTTAAGTCCAAAGAGACTTACTTTAAAAAACACACTTTGTCCTGAGTGGTGGAGAGTGTGACTTTCGAAATTTTGAAAAGTGAAGAAAATCCTTATTTGCTCTTTATCTGCTAAAAGGAAGAAAAAGTACAATTAATAACATTAAAACAAGAATTAAACTATTAAAAATTATTTTTACAATTTATTTTCACAGGATAATACTGAAACAAAGAATTTAATGGCAATAAAAACAGAT
>NW_007846751.1:0-682 GCF_000696425.1 Galeopterus variegatus
TATTTCAGCATTTATGAATCACTTTGATTTAGATGTGTCCCTTTTATAGAGTATATAGTTGGATCTTGCATTGTGAGCCAAACTGACAATAATTTTTATTTTAATAAATGAATAAAGTTTATTCATATTTATTGATATGACTAATATATTTGGTCTCAACTCTGTCATATTATTGTATATTAGACATAATATACATGGTATTTTCTGCATATTTTCTCAGCATTTGCTAAGAATTCCTTGAGTTCTTGCTTGTTTTTAATTTTTTTTTTAGTGTTGATATTTGAAGGAAATCATGGCTGTATATAAAATCCTTAGATCACACATTCTTTCCTCAAGTTTCTTGAAACTACCTCATCATTGTTGCTTTCCTCTAAGTGTGCAATGTGGGTGTTAAAATATAATGCCTTCCAAATTTAGAAAGTACCTTAAGAACAAAGAAGGAATCAGGCAGGTCCATTTGGTAATCAGAGATATTTATTATAGGAGTGACTTACATACAGGGAAGTTGCACATTGCAAAGAATCAGATGTCTATAGTAGATGAGAGCTCTAGTTCTCTGGTTTAGGCAAAGTTTATATAGGAAAAGCTTTGTTACTAAAAATAACTCTAAGAAACCATCTTAAGAAAAATAAGTTGGTAACATCTTTCACTAGGCATTCTGTGATCTGTGAGGTAGGTGGTA
>NW_007846752.1:0-682 GCF_000696425.1 Galeopterus variegatus
CACCAGCACTTGGTATTGTCAGGTTGATTTTGGGCTTTTTTCTACCATTCTAATTGGTGTGAGATCAGAGTCTGGCAAAGGTGGACCCAGGCATGAGGAGTGGGTTACACCTAGAGAATGGCCCATAAAGAAGAGGAGGATCTTCCGTGAAGTGCTGTTCCTGAACCTGCCACTGACTGTGCTTCAGAATAAGAGGCACATGTGGGCATCATGGTTTGCCGGGTGTCCTCCTTGGCTGGCCAGCTGTGCCTCGTCCCGTCCATGTGGCCTCCTGCGTTAGGCTGGGTTTGCCCCACTCAGAAAAACAAATGCTGGTGCCCAGCCTGGGTTCCAAGCACTTACATGGCCTTGTTTCCCAACCGTATGACCATGCATTCTGGAATGAGAGGTGGGGTGACTGTCAGACCTGCAAGGGTAAGCCACTGGGGGTGTGGCTAGTGTGAGGGAGGACCAGTGGGGGTGAGTTTTCTGGGTCAGGGTGGATCCTCTGTGATGGTGACCTCAGCCTAGGGTCTGAGGGCTTTGGGCCATTAGCAGAATGTCTAAAACATCTCAGTTGTCCAGGCAGGGTAGCTCTGGAACACAGCATTTCTATGAAAAATGACCAAGGCTAGGATGGATGCCGCCTCCCACCTCTTGTCCAAGCTCAGTCCTCTGTCCTCAGATCTGTGGCACTGTCCAG
>NW_007846753.1:0-682 GCF_000696425.1 Galeopterus variegatus
TAGAAATCTGCCAATTATGTTCCCTTTCAGTCAATAGAAATGAGCCTGTACAGATGTTCTTATAATAAAAATTAATTAGAATTTCTATCAATTGGATTAAGAAAATTGTGATTTATTCAAATCACGTATTCCATAAGATTGAAGTGACTCCAATTGGCCTATGGCATGTGTAGTTCATCTTCCTTATAGTTCGTATCAATTTGCAACCATTTTTTCTAAATTGATAAAATTTGAATGCAGGAATGGAAGATTAATTCTAAGGTTGAAACGTTCATTCCCTCAAAAACTCATGTTGAAATTTATTTATTTATTTTTTTGTCTTTTTTCATGTCCGGCAACGGACCACAACCCTGAGTGTCGCGCCCGCACCGGACCGGGACCGGCAACGGGATCGCAACCCTCGGTGTTGCTCCCGCACCTCGCTCAGCCAGTGAGCGGACGGTCTGTATGCGGGATCCGAACCCTCAGCGGGAGCGCCGCCGCGCTTCCCAAGCGGCGCACTGTAGCAGTGCGCCACCGGGCTGGCCCATCACGTTGAAATTTAATTGTCATTGTGACAGTATTACAGATGGGACAGTTGAGAAATGACGAGGCCCTGAGGGCTCCATCCTCATGGTTGACATTGGTGCTGGTGTGAAAGGACGAGTTTGGCACTCTCTATCACCCTTCTGCCTTCCACCAG
>NW_007846754.1:0-682 GCF_000696425.1 Galeopterus variegatus
CAACCCTCGGTGTTGCTCCCGCGCCTCGCTCAGCCAGTGAGCGGGAACCGGTCTGTATGTTAAAATATTTTCATATTTTTAAGCAAAAAATTATGGTGTTGTGTGCCAACACCATTAGTTATAAAAGCAGGCCCACTTCCTTCAGTTTAAGCCTTAATATAATCAAATATTTTGAAAACAAAGTATAGTAGTCCCCCCCTTACTCACACTTTCCTTAGTTTTAGTTACCTGTGGTCAACCGTGGTCTGATATATTAAATGGAAAATTACAGAAATAAACAATAAGTTTCAAATCATGTGGTATTTTGAGTAGCATGATAAATTTCCAACCTGTCCCACCCCGTCCTGCCTGGGTCATGAATCATCTCTATGTTGTTGGTCACATAGTAGCCTTCTTGGTTATCAGATCAGCTGTCACAGTAATGTTTGAAGGTAGTAATATTTTCCTCAGCTGGTTTACTTAAAAAGATGCTCGGATGTGGAAAATCTTTGATGTATAAATTGATTTCGTGAAAAGATGGCCTTCCTTACTTCCTTCTTTTCTTTGTTTCTTTTTTTGTCGGGTCCGCCGCCAGTGGCCGACCTGTACAGCCCTAGCCTCGTTCCTTCTGGAGAGCAAGCAAACGGCCCGGATTACTCTTTCCCTCCTGTCCCCTTTGGAAGGAGACGGGGGAAGAGAGCCA
>NW_007846755.1:0-682 GCF_000696425.1 Galeopterus variegatus
ACATTTTTAAAATGTTATTCTGGCATATGAATGGTCATATAGATAAATGGAACAGAATTGAAAATCCTGAAATAAATGCATACATCTATGCTCAGTTGATTTTCAACAAGAGTGCCGAGAACATTCAATAAGGAAAGAATAGTCTCTTCAACAAGTGGTGCTGGGACAAGTGGATGTCCCCATGAAAAATAATGAAACTGGAATCCTGCTTCTCATCATATACAAAAATTAACTTAAATGGATGAAAGACCTAAATGTAAGTTCTAGAACTATGAGACTCTTAGAAGAAAACTTCGGAGTAATTCTTTATGACCTTGGATTTGGCAACGGACTCTTAGATTTGACACCAAAATCACAAGGGGCAAAAGAAAAAGTAGATTAACTGAACTACATACAAATTTTTAAGTTTTCTCTTGGGGAGTGTGCATTGATCAGAGAGGCACCCTGCCAGAGAGGCCCGAGATCCGCAGAGACCACACACCCCAAGGTGCCAGCACATGACCCAGCAGGTAGGCCTCGCTGCTGCCGAACTCCATTCCCAGCCCAGCCGAGTGTGCGCTGGCCAGAAAGGTGCCCTGCCGGAAAGGCCTGAGATCTGTGTAGACCACGTGCCCCACAGTGCCAGTGGTTGACCAAGCAGACACTGAGGCAGCTGTGCCAAATTGGCAGACCCAGCAGCATC
>NW_007846756.1:0-682 GCF_000696425.1 Galeopterus variegatus
CAGCCCCCAAATCTCAGTAAGCCCTACATGTTCATCACAGGGCTGCTGGGGCCCTTGCTGTAAGATGTCCTCACTGGGGGGCCAAGGCTGGGAGAGGCTTCCCCTCTCCCATTGCCAAGGTGGGAGAAAGGAACATGGCAGATTTTACATTGGCTCTGCCTGCTTCTACCTGGAATGGACACATGCCATTCATGGCCACCTTTCCTAGACCCAGGAGAGTTATGTGTCCATGTGTCACTTCTCGAGACAGGGAAGTACAGTCCTGCTCTGTCTAGAAGAAAAACCAGAAGTATGTGGTGGGCAGCAATACTGACAACCACAGCTGACCACGGCAGTGGGAAAGGTCACTCCTCCTAGGAGCTGGGGCTGGGGTCTCAGTCTCCCTTGGTGGTTTCCTGCAGTTTTCTTCCCCAGTGAGGCACAAAACACCATCATGCTGTTTGTGTGCAGTGTCGTTTTTCTGCAGGGTGTGTTTAGCTTCTGTGTTATAAACTCAAGCAGCCAGAATTAGTCACTCTCCATCCTGTGCTCCCAGAACCCTGGGTACGTAGCTCTGTAACGGTTCCCGCCACAGTGATTTTAGGGGCGCCGTAGCAGAGCAGGAGAGTGCGTGTGTCACGTTGGGCCCTGGAGCTAGCCTGTGCCCCTACATCCTAGCTGTGTGTGTTGGCAAGTGACAAGC
>NW_007846757.1:0-682 GCF_000696425.1 Galeopterus variegatus
AAAAAAAAAAATAAAAAGAAAACCTGAACAGACTATTAACCAGCAAGAGATTGAAGCAGTAATCAGTAGTCTCCCAACAATAAAGGCCCAGGATTGCAAGGCTTCAATGCAGAATTCTACCAAACCTTTAAAGAAGAATTAATACCAACCCTTTTCAAACTATTTCAAAAATTGAAATGGAGGCCATTCTCCCAAACTCATTCTATGGGGCTAGCATCACCCTGATACCAAAATAAGACAGATACCACAAAAAAAGAAACTACTGGCTAATTCCATTGATGAATATAGATGCACATAGATGCAACAATCCTTAACAAAATTTAGCAAACAGAATATAACAGCACATCAAAAAAATTATAAATTATATACTATGATCAAGTGGGATTCATCCCAGGGAGACAAGGATGTTTCAATACATGTAAATAGATAAATGTGAAATACCACATCAATACAATCAAGAACAAAACCTATATGATTACCTCAATAGATGCAGACAAAACACCTGGCAAAATCTAACATCCCTTCATAATAAAAACTCTCAACAAATTTGGTATAGAAGGAAAATATCTCAACACAGTAAAAGCCATATATGACAAACCCACTACCAACATCATCCTGAATGAGGAAAAGCTTTCAGAACAGGAAGAAGACAAGGATGCCCACTCTCACCACTCCTATTTAA
>NW_007846758.1:0-682 GCF_000696425.1 Galeopterus variegatus
ATTAATGACTCCTACAGGCAGAAGAGCCTGTGGGCCTCATTGTGTGGGCGTGGGTTTCCCTTGGATCATTGAGCTCCATGTCCAGGAGAAAGGTAGCTCTGGATTAATCCCAGCTCTGGTGCTGAGAGTGGAGATGGAGTAGCATCTGGAAACAGACATGCCTGGCTTCTTAACGTTAGCTTTGCCACTTACTTGCTGTGTAAGCTTGACAATGTACAAAACCTTAATGTTTGTAGTGATACCGTTTCATGGGGTGTCTTTTACAGTGTCAGGTCTGTAGTCAGATGGACTCCAGCACTGCCACTTGTCCTACTCTGATGCCGTTCCTTTGAGAATGCCATTCACGTATTCATTTTCTTCGTGCACTCATTCAACGAGTGTGGTTTGTCTGCTATGCCTTGGCCGTGTGATACACAGTGAGAAAGGCCAGTCTGGAGGCTGCCAGGGGACACAGGCTAGTGAAGCAGCAGCAGGCACACAACATGCAAAGTCCTACAGCCAGAGAAGTGGGTGCTGGTGAGGCATGCGGCCAGACTCGGCCCAGGGAAGCCTCCCTGAGGGCAGATAAGCTGAGCACCACAGCAAGGGGAGGATTTAGTCAGGCAGAGAAGCCCAAAGCAAGGGCGTCACAGGGAAGCGTCTGCACAGCGGGAATAGTGTTATAGACAGGGAGGGAGATGGA
>NW_007846759.1:0-682 GCF_000696425.1 Galeopterus variegatus
CTCCAGCTGTCATGGGGACCCCTAGTCCCATTCCCACCCTTGCTTCTCAGGTCTGGGGGTGGTAGAGCTTCCCACTGCTGTAGTCCTTAGTGCTCATATACCTTATTGGTCACTTAACTTGGCCCAGCCTCTGTCAGGGACCTTTCCATTAAATCTGTTCACGTTCCCAACTGAGGGTGTTTGCTACGGGACCCTGCCTAAGATGATCCCTTTCCTTCTCCCTGTCCCCAGTGCACACTGTGAAGTTTCTCCCCAGACTATTCCCCTGACCAGTCCAAGAAAGCCCCAGAACTGCCCCCTTCCTGTTCCCGCATGCCCTGGGTGTCTCAAGGAAGCCCCCAGTGCCAGCCTCTGCCAATGGGAGCTCCAGGACAGGCTAGAGCTGCGGGTCCCTCACTCAGGGAGAGGGGAGAGGGAGGCAGAGTGGGTGATTCTGAGTGTCAAAAGGGAGTAAATGAGCCTGGTGAGAGGCAGGGGTGGCAGCGGGGGAGCTGGCAGGGGGCCTGTGCAGTAGCCTGTTATCTTCATGGAGAAAGCAATAAAACTGTGTTCGCTCATAAACGGGCACCACCAAGACCTATTTCCTGCTCAAATAAAATCAAATAAAATTAAAGGTGATGAATGGAGCCACGAGCAGCAGGCAGAGCTGGGGACAGCTTAGTGCTGAGTGATGAGCCCTGTC
>NW_007846760.1:0-682 GCF_000696425.1 Galeopterus variegatus
TATTCTTGAAAAAATCAAAGTTGGAATAGAATTAGAGAAATAAGAGAGTCCTTATTTCAAGAACATTCATTCCTCCAAAATTGGGTTTCTTACCAGAACAAGCAATTAAAAGGAATTAATTTAATATTTGGGGATTTTTCTCTCAATTATATTGTTGTACCACTATAGGCACAAGGTCATTTTGTGGTACTTATAGTTATGATTTAGATTAGAAAATAGCAAAAGTAAGCAATTTATATTGTGTAAGATCCAGAGGACAACTACAGAAAAACTGAATTTATCCAAGTTTCCACTCGAAACTGCCGACAGGATACTGCATTCCAAAAATCTGTATTGCATTAACACTAGGAAACATGAGAAAAATAAGATAGAAGGCCTTTAAATAGTGATTCACCAGTTACTCTTGTTACATTGTCATGGAAGTATGTTTTGGACACCTCACAATATGCAAAGCTATGAGAGAATAAGAACTGTGTTACCAGAACTCTGCTAGCCTTCCAATAAAATACCCTTTAAAAGACTACTCCACATGAAATGAATGTAACTGAGGCTGGTGGATCTGAACTAGTGGCATTTTGATCTCATCCTCCTTGGGCCATCATTCATAGATTATTCTGGTATAAGGATTATATAATATAGTGACTACTCTGGGAAGGCAAAACAACTAAAAATGAAAAGCTGT
>NW_007846761.1:0-682 GCF_000696425.1 Galeopterus variegatus
CCTTTACCCCATTGGCTCCAATGGGCTTCCAAGTAGAACTTGGAAACCTGAATTCCTACAGACTAGATGTGAGAACCACATTCTGCTGCCTCCTGCTTCAGAGTTAAACTGGCTTATGAAATCACAACCTCCAGTGAGTGTTTTAGGCGGAGATATTCAACACATTTTTCAAGCCTGTTTGAAAGCCGTTTGCCGTGTGATTTAGCATCTAATTTCTGAAAAGAAACTCTTCTCAGCGCTACCTGTCTTCTACCTAACACAACTTCGGTCCTTTGGTTCTGTGTGTTATGCTGGATTCTAAGCTCAGAAGCTACTCTGACGCTTTTTGACAGAGGTTTTGAAAGAGAAGTCTCACACGCCGTTACCCCCTTAGGCTCCAATTGGCTTCCACATAGAACTTGCCAACCTGAATTCCTACAGTGTACATATGTGAACCACCTTCTGCTGCCTCCTGCATCAGAGTTAAACTGGCTTGTGAAATCACAACCTCCAGTGAGTGTTTTTGGCAGAGATATTAAACACACTTTTCAAGCCTGTTTGAATGCCGATTGCCGTGTTATTTGGAGTCTAATTTCTAAAAACCAACTGCTCTCAGCTCTACCTCTCTTCTATCTAGCACAACTTCAGTTCTGTGAGTTATGCTGGATTCTAAGCTCGGAAGCTTCTCTGACGCTTTTTGACA
>NW_007846762.1:0-682 GCF_000696425.1 Galeopterus variegatus
AGAGAAAAAGAAATACCACATGTCCTCACTCATTGGTGGGAGCTAAAAATAAACAAATTAATTCACCCACATACCCACACACAAAAAAAACCGGGGGGGGGGGAGAAGATATAACAACTATACTTTTTTGAAGTTGTTACAACAAGCAAACGGAAAGGACATTCTTGGGTGGGAGTGGAGAGAGGGAGGAGGGAGGGAGGTGTCGGTGATGGGCCATAATAATCAAATACATCGTATATTGACAAAATAAAAATTTAACGAAAAATAAATAAATAAATAAATTTTAAAAAAAAATTGTAGGGCCGGCCTGTGGCTCACTCGGGAGAGTGTGGTGCTGATCACACCAAGACCATGGGTTCAGATCCCATATAGGGATGGCCGGTTAGCTCACTGGGTGAGCATGTTGCTGACAGCACCAAGTTAAGCGTTAAGATTCCCTTACGGTCATCTTTTACAAAAAAAATTAAAAATGTAAAAGGTTTCCTTTGTCTTTTAGATAACTGGCCTAGGGAGCTTATTTCGTGTTTTATCATGATAAGTTCTTGTACTCTCTGCCTTTAAAACCCTTTGTCACATTGGTTTTATTTTTTGTAGTAATTTGTGATCTTATTCAACTAAATGTTTTTTTTATTATTATTTTTATTTTGTCAATATACAATGTAGTTGATTATTATGTCCCATC
>NW_007846763.1:0-682 GCF_000696425.1 Galeopterus variegatus
CCTCTTTGATCTTGGATTCCTGCTGGTGAGTCTGAGTGAGTGAGTTCTCTCCATAAAAGGAACTAGACTGTGAGAGCAAGTGAGGCTCGGAATTACTCACCAACCCTCCCCCAGAGACAAACTGGCCATCCTGGAAACAAACTTGGATGCTCTGAGCTACCACTTCCTGCAGATGAATTATTCCCAGGATGCTTCCCAGGCCCCCTCACATCAACATGCCCTGCTGAGCACAGCCCAACTGCACTCCTGGCAAGATGAGGGGAACACATTTTAGGATCAAGGTGTGGCCCTCATGAACTATGTCTCCTAAATTCTGTGGTAAGTCCAGAGGATACAGGGGCTGGGTCAGCCACTTCCCATCCCGTCTAGGGCCCAGCATAGCGTAAATGCTTACAACTGTGCTTAGGGACTGACCGACTGACAGCTGAAGACAGCCTCACAGTTCTCATTTCTCACAACTCTCTTCCTTTACAAAACAGAACCCTTGACATAAGAATTTATATTAGTTTAAAGTAATTGCTTACATTGTTCAAACTACTCTGCCTAATTGCTTCTAAAAGTGAATAGGACTCAAGAAGGGAAGAGTTGTGAGAGCAGAGCCTATTCTCCAGCTGGATCCTTTTATGTGCAGATATGAGTGGCTTCTAGTTTACCAGAAGCCTGATGAAAAACCCACATCGCT
>NW_007846764.1:0-682 GCF_000696425.1 Galeopterus variegatus
AACCTGGGGCCTTGGTGTTATCAGCACCACACTCTCCCAAGTGAGCCATGGGCCGGCCCAATATGGACATTTTGATGATGTTAATTCTTCCAATCCAAGAACATGGGATATTTTTCACTTGTGACCTTTTCAATATTTTTCACAAGTGTTTTATAGTTTTCATTGTAGAGGTTTTTGATCTCTTTGGTTAAATTTACTACTAGGTATTTCATTTCTTTTTGGTAACTATTGTGAATGGGATTACTTTCTTGATTTCTTCTTCAGCTATTTAATTATTGGCATATAGGAAGGCTTTTGATTTTTGTGTATTGATTTTGTATCCTGCCAATATACTGAATTTGTTCATTAGTTCTAGTAATTTTTTGGTGGAGTCTTTAGGGTTTCCTATGTATATGATTGTGCCATCTGCAAATAGAGGTAGTTTGACTTCTTCATTCCCAATTTAGATGCCTTTTATTTCTTTCTCTTGCCTTATTGCATGGGCTAGAATTTCCAGATCATAGAAGAAAAGCCTCAAATTTTTGTCCATTCACAAAATATTAGCTGTGGGCTTGTCATATATTGCCTTGATTGTGTTGAAGTATATTTTTTCTAAACCTAGTTTGTTGACTGTTGTTATCATGAAGTGGAGTTGAATTTTATTAATTCCTTTTTCTACGTCTATTGAAACAATCATATGTTC
>NW_007846765.1:0-682 GCF_000696425.1 Galeopterus variegatus
TATACCAGAGACTTATAGCCTGAGGAAAATTTCCAGTCCTCCACAAGGTCAATATTTGAAATTTCAAGACTTTGGAAAACCAGGCCCTGTGAAGTATGTATGTTTTTTAGTATATTCCACGCTTTTGGTACTTTCTTTCACTCTTTTCCTTTTTTTCTTTTCTTTTTTTTTTTTTTTAAGAGTTTTTGCTTGAACTTGCTCATGAATCTTCATTTTTTTAAAAACAAATATTAACATACTATGACCACTAGGAGTACATAGAAAAAAAAAAAAACAAAAACAAAATGCTACCTATGTATTTCCAGAATTTTAGAAGAATTTCTATTAACTACATGCTAATTTTACTGGGTTAAGTAAAGAAATGCCACTGACAATTCACACATTCATAGCATCCTAAGCAGAGCAAACCTGTAGGGAAATTTATTTTTCCTTCGCATATTGCCTAAAAATTATATCAGAACTCCACACTTTATCAAGCCTTTCTATTTTATGGATGTAACCTCATTGAGGCAATTGGATTTCTAGTACCCTCTCTTCTTTTACGTATCAATCAGCATCATTTCTGTATTCATTGAGCAAATCCTGGTAAAAAACAAAATTGGAAGTAAGAAGGGGCATGTAAAAGTAAGAGTACATTCCATTTTTAAAGGTATGGAATCTGTCATTTAAAAGCTATAGACAA
>NW_007846766.1:0-682 GCF_000696425.1 Galeopterus variegatus
TACAAAACCAACATATTAAATTCACATTACACACATGCACAGGTGCACACACACACACACATGCATGCTGCATTTTTCCTAAGTGTTTGTTATTTGCCTATCGCTAAGTTAGGCTGTATACACTGATTATGACATAGAATTCTCTATAGAAATCTAGGTGATTAGTATTTACATTTGCATTATTTTTCATGTCATTTCACGCCCAGGAAGTTTACATGATTTGCCCAAAGTGCCTAATACAGTCATGAGCCACGTAAAGTTTTGGTCAATGGATTGGTCATATATATGATGGTGGTCCAAGCATTAGGGCTATACCATATTGCCTAGGTGAGAAGTAGGCTATACCATCTAAGTTTGTGTATGTACGCTATCTGATGTTCACGCAGCAACAAAATCACCTGACAATGCATTTCTCAGAACATATCCCCATTAGTAAGCAACACATGACTTAGTTGGTAGAATCAGCATTTATATTCCCATCTGAGTCTCAAATCAATACTCTGTTTTGCATTGAATCATGCCTCCAACATTTCCAAGATTAAAACAGAACAAGAGGTTCTTGGAATTTGAATCCAAATGACAGCTCGACATCTTGACTTTTGTTGTTATTTTGCTTCATGTAAGGTTTATATTACAGTCACTAGAGTTAATGTGCCTCTGGCTGTACCCCCTACTATTTATA
>NW_007846767.1:0-682 GCF_000696425.1 Galeopterus variegatus
TATTTCAACTTTAATTCTGTCAGTTTTTGCATCATGTATTTTAAGCCCTGTTTTAGAGTACATAAACATTTGAAATTGTTTTACTTGCTGATGTATTAACGTTTTATCATTATGAAGTATTTCTTCATTAATATCTCTATTAATGTTTCTTGTAGTCAAGACTATTCTGTCTGATATTAATATGGCCACTTGAGGTTTTTTATGGATACTATTTGGTATGTCCTTTTCTCTCCTTTTACTTTCAACCTGTTTATGTCTTCTGTCTCTTGTAGACTGGATATAGTCGGATCTTGGTTTTTACTCCAATATGACAATCCTGCCTTGTGATTGGAATATTCAGATTTGACACAGGCTTTGCTCAAGTACCTAGAGCCAATGAAGTTTCTATCCTCTGTTGATGGGTCTGTGAGTGTCCACTCACAGGGAGGCACATTCAAAGTTCAGGCCGTTGTCAAATCTTCCCCACGCTTTTGCTGTCCACCGGGCCTTTTTGCACTCCCTCTGTGTCTGGAGTACAACCTCATATGTAACCAGGAGTGTGTGGCTAGTTTGGGATGTCTCCAGTCTCTGTTGTGCATGCATACAGACTCAGCCAGGAATATGCTTGCCCCAGTCACAAGTGCAACTTCAGGCTAACAGGGCCACTGCTCACCCACTGACAAGGTAGTCATTTGCAGACCAC
>NW_007846768.1:0-682 GCF_000696425.1 Galeopterus variegatus
AGACTTAGCCAACAAGTGGAAAGATAAGAAAAAAGGGATGGGCAGGAGTGAGAACTTCTAGTGCCAGAGACAAGAATAAGGTGTTTGGATTTTACTCCAAGTGAGATAGTGAGTAAATTTGTTATACTATGTGAATACAATTTTCTGTAAACAATTATTTTTATTATCATTACGTAAATGAAAAATTTTTTTCTTAAGTATTCTAATGCTTTTTCCATGTTCACCTGCAGGACAAAATTAAATATACCAATTTAAATCTTAATATATTTGAAGTATTGAGTCTATTTTGATAAAGCATTAAAAGTTTATAGTTTAAAACAAGATAACGCTGTTCCTAACTGCAGATTTGAAAGGATAAAACGTGTAGCACTGCTGTGTGGTTGACAACTGTGTGGCTGACAGACGTAACAATGTGAGTTACACAGTGACTAGTCCCTTGGCTTGCAGCCTTCCCCCTTTCTATCTATTTTTAACAGAGCAGTCAGCATGAATTCGTTATCCCATGTATTACATTTATTTCCTCCTCGTTGTAGCCAGAATAATGCCCCCCCAATGATATCTACCCACTAATTCCCAAAATCTAAATACATTAGGTTATATAGCAAAGGAAAATTAAGATTGCAGGTAGCATTAAGGTTATTAATCAGCTGACCTAAAAATAGTGATATTATTTTTGGATTAT
>NW_007846769.1:0-682 GCF_000696425.1 Galeopterus variegatus
ATTTTATCAGAGAGATCATACAAAGCCTTTCCCCCTAGGAAAAGCTGTGCTCCCTGTCTCAGGGTGATGTGGGCCCCTTGCTCAGTTCCCAGCTTTCTCTCCCAGCAGCGCTTCCACGGTGCTCGGAGGGTTTGCAGAGACAGCTGACACGTGTGTAAAGGCTGTGCAGGCTGTCAGTGAGCATTCGATTTCCAACCATTTCCTTCTTTTGGATGCAACGCTGCGATAGTATTACTGATTCTAGCCCCTTGGATATGGAGCACACCTTTTGAAGGATTGTAACTTCAGAGGTAGGTGTCTTCATGCCACCATGTAATCTCCTGTTTCAAAGTCTTCCTCCCCAGGCACTTGGGGAGCACATGAGATAAAGCCATCTGTTAGTATACATTGTCAAGTCCCACACTTGCTGCTTATCAACCTGGAATGTGAAGTCCAAGGATGTTTCAGTAGAGCCAAGTGTGGTTAATACTGCGGGAAACTTGGATGAGAAACGAGAGCCTTCGCTCCCGCCTTCCAGTGAGCGTTCGTGCAGCTGGTGGCGTGGGGCAGGGAAGAGGACCGTGGAGGGCCGGCCCGGTGGCGCACTGCTGCAGTGCGCCGCTTGGGAGCGCGGTGGCGCTACCACCGAGGGTTCGGATCCCACATACGGACCGGTTCCCGCTCACTGGCTGAGCGAGGTGCA
>NW_007846770.1:0-682 GCF_000696425.1 Galeopterus variegatus
CTCTCAATACATCAAAAATAAAAAATAATAGCTCTTCTTGTATTATTGAAATTCAATTGATTTCATACACTACAACCAGTTTTGCAAAATTGTGGAACAGTATAAAAACAATCAGGAGAGCGTAAGAGCAAATTCACTGCAACTCTAAGTCAGTGGAACGTCTTCCTGCTCAGGAACGGGAAGTGAATGCCACTTCCTGAACTCCACTCTAATGTTTCTCATGTCACATGGCCTCAACTGGAAGAACATAAAGGGTGCAGGGCATTGGACAAAACACATAAGCAGCATTCCCCTGGTAGTAGAGCAAGGCATAACTTTTGAGAAAACATATACCTGTGGTATGGAGCCACAGGGGATTCTTTTCTTTTAAATTTAAGAGAATATATTTCAAAGTGCAAAAGAGTCATACATTCATTCAATTAATACAATATTAATAACAGAAATTTCCCGTGTGCTTTCTATGTTCTGAGCAGAGTGCTCAGGCTTTTCTATATTACCACTTCATGGGGTAGTGACAGGTTAGCTAACAGCACAGACTCCAGGATTCAAATCCCATCCCAGCCAGACTGCTGGACTCAAGTCCCAGTTTCACCATTTCCTAGCAGTACGGCCTTGTGCAAACTAATACACCTCTCCGTGCTTCAGTTGATTCAGCTGTCAAACTTCATTAATGATAAATTCT
>NW_007846771.1:0-682 GCF_000696425.1 Galeopterus variegatus
GCGGGAGCGCCACCACACTCCCAAGCGGCGCACTGTAGCAGTGTGCCACCGGGCCGGCCCATTGAGGTAAAATTTTATATTAATTCCAGATAAAAAGGCTTAGCAAACTTGGGATAGATGGGAACATCCTCACCTTATTTGAAATGGAATTTTCCTGACAGCAGAGATGTTTGTCTGTTTGATTCAATGTTGTACTAAAAGTATGTACAGCAACGCTTGGCATTGACTTCAAAACAGTAGCTTCCTCTGGGGACGGTGGATAAGGGAGAATATGAGGATATGCACCTGTTATATAAATTCTCTATTACCTGCATGCTTGAAATAGTAAAAAAATCACTTCTTTAGTTTACAGTGTTTTAGTGTGAGATGAAGGATTTATACTGCAGCGCCCCTGGGGGACTTGTGGCCACCTTTCCCCTGCTAATTTCTACTGATACGCATTTGATGTATTCCAGCAGCAATCCACTTTTCTGACCCTCTTTTTTTCTGGTAACTTCTCTGTTTCCTTCCTTTTCTCAGGAGCAAAGAGAGAAAAATTGTCCCTTTTTCTTATCAGAGCTTCTTAAAATATTGGTTTTGGTGTCTGCCATCACCCCTACACCAAGCAGCTTGTTGAAATATTTTTTCCACAACAAGATAGTTTCTTTCTGAGAGGAACTCTGGCATTATATTTTAAGATAAA
>NW_007846772.1:0-682 GCF_000696425.1 Galeopterus variegatus
TGTATGCTTATTCTAATGTTTGTGTCATCTGTGGCTTCTTTTTTTTTAAAGTTAATTTTGGAAATACTGTCTTGTCCTTTATCATACTAGTAGATTTGTGGCATGAAAAAGGACAGAAAAATAGCCGAAAATAAAAAGAAGTTCCACATGGGATTATTTTTCTAGGAAAAAAAATTCATCTGGATAGACTGAGGTTCTTGATTACAAAATCAGTCTAGAACTAAATTGAATCCTGTTGGGTTTGCCTTTATGTTAGCTTTAACTATCTTTTGTTTGACTCTGTTCCATGAAATTATTCTCTTCTGTCATAGACTATGAAAATTATGATTCTATGGAGCTTCTTGTAGAAAATTCATCTTAGCTTTTCAGAGTTTTCTTGCTGTAATTATTATTATTATTTTGGCTTCTGAATCTCCCAGCTCTTTCCACTTCAGAAGGCATGAGGGTGATATCAGCTATGTGTTAAGACCATACTTGTCTTCTATTTCTTTCATGATTATTAAGAATTATGGTAAAATATTAGACACAAATTTAAAGAAAAACAGTGCACAATTGTGATATTTACAAAAAAAGGAATAAAAAGTTCATTAAAATCAAATGGTAGAATTATATTTCTGGGATTATGATAAAATATATATCTAAAAATAACCATGTTGGTAGGAGAACACTAAATATTGTGAAT
>NW_007846773.1:0-682 GCF_000696425.1 Galeopterus variegatus
AGAAGGCAGAATTTCAGACATAATAAATTCTTTGCTTTTTAAAATCTGCACTATTAATACATGTTAAAAACAAACAAACAAACAAACAAACAAAAAACAGGACTTTACTTCCAAAACAATAAAAATCTTAACTAATTAGCAAACATTAAAAAATAAAACACAATATTGTAAAAGCAGAAGTATAAAAATTTTATTGTCATAATAGCACATATGTGCTTTAGAAAGTATTAGAATAATTTGAGAGTATTTTTTCTCAAATGGAGTTCAAAGGTATTTTTTATTTTCCATTCATCTTATCGCACAGTTTAAACATTGATATGCAAGCTTGGTTAATTGTTTTGATGCTATACAACTATTTATATGAATTTAAAATTGTCCCATTTTCCTATTTATCATTTATGGTTGTTTCCAAATGACATAGAGCTCTAAAATCTTAATAATTTAGGGGCAAGTATTTTGTGAAAATTATGAATTTTGCAATAACATAAAGAATAAAATTTGAAGAAGTACCATTAAATAATTTGTGGTAAGACAAACAAAGCCAGGGCTATAATTTCATCTTTATTTCATGGGGTTTTTTTTATGTAAAACTCCTCTGCTGCAATCCTATGCCAAGATTCAGGTATCTCTCACATGGGCTACTACAGTAAACTCCTGGGATATCTTCCTCACTATCATTATA
>NW_007846774.1:0-682 GCF_000696425.1 Galeopterus variegatus
GGAAGTTTAATTTATACTGTGAATCATAATTGTCATACTAACTGCCACAATCTACAGCCCACAGCTTCTCTGCAGTAAGACCTAAGAAGTCAAATTATAAGGAAAATTGGTGAATTGAATCAAATTGTGCAGAATCAGTTTTTGTCTGGTTTTGGATTTTATCAATCAGTAAAATAAAAGAAGAATAGTAATATTAAATTATGGCTAGATATGAACTTACCTATTTCTTCTTTTGAGAAATAAATACACTAAAATACAATTAATATACCATAAATAAACACATAAAAAGGGTAAGAGGGATAGTTTCAAGGAAAACCTGCCTTCATTCCAAAGAAAGGAAATGCCAACAATTAAAAAAATTATTTTGCAGGGCCGGCCCGGTGGTGCACTGCTACAGTGCGCTGCTTGGGAGCACGGCGGCGCTCCCGCCGAGGGTTCGGATCCCACATACAGACCGGCCGCTCACTGGCTGAGCGAGGTGCGGGAGCAACACCGAGGGTTGTGATCCCGTTGCCGGTCCCGGTCCGGTACGGGCGTGACACTGAGGGTTGCGATCCATTGCCGTTCACGAAAAAAGACAAAAAGGAAAAAAAAAATTATTTTGCCCATTGACTGGTAAAGAATTTATTACACATTCATAGCATTTCCTAGACCAGAGCTAGAAAATCACCAAATTTGATAT
>NW_007846775.1:0-682 GCF_000696425.1 Galeopterus variegatus
GTTATTAAATGAATGTTGAATTTAGGATTGTTGTTTAAACTGTGCATATGTATTTCATGCAATTTTCCCTATTTTCCCTTAACAAAAATTGTTAAATTATAGATTAGGTACTTAGTGTGGGTAAGATATATTTAAGCATTTAGAACTATGCATATAGTAATGCTCAATAAATTTTTAAAAGAAAGCAATATGAACATATTTTCTACTTAATAGAATACAGAATTGTATACAATGCGAAGTAATTAAAATTCAATGCTAATAATGTTTATTTCTGAATAGTATGAATACAGATTTTTTTTTTCACCTTCCACCTCTGTATGTAATTTTGTAATTTTTCTATAATTGACACATATTATCAGTGGGATGGAAGAGTTTCATTACATTAAGAAAACAAAACAAAAAGAATATAAGGCAATTTCTCTATCACATGTACTAGTAAACTGTATGAACCAATTATAAAAATCTGCTGATAACATTGAAACAATTGCTGATTTATAGATTAAAATTCTAGGAGTTGTATATGCTGATAACATTGAAACAATTCCTGATTTATAGATTAAAATTCTAGGAGTTGTATGCAGTACTTTACATTAAACTAAAAACTTTGCATAAAGCAGGTTTCAAGAACCACAAGAGAGAATTTAGTCTATACTCTTTCGCCTGCATTAGTAATAATAATGAT
>NW_007846776.1:0-682 GCF_000696425.1 Galeopterus variegatus
GAGAGAAGAAATCTAGGGCAATTAGGGGGGGAAGAGGGAGGAAATGGGGGATGGGGAGAGGTTGGACAAGGGGCATAAAGAATAATTACGATTTGTAACAATATATATGCTAGTAATATTGATTTAATCAACATATCTCAATGTTCAACCCCAAAATATGTATAATCGATTTTGATTCAATAAATAAAATAAATTTTTTAAAATAAAATAAAATAAAAAACGTGGACTTATTTATTTTGTGAAATGGAAGAAATGGGATGCTCTGGGGATAACAGTCCTGTCCAGAGCATTTTGAAGTTTTAAAGTGCCTCACAAAAATCTGTGTTAAAAAGAAAACATGTAGAGTTTTAATGCTAGAGTCTCCATTGAGTCTTCATACACTCAAAGGTGATATCCTTTTTTCTTTTTTTCTTTTTTTTTTTTTTGTCTTTTTTGTGACCGGTAAGGGGATCGCAACTCTTGGCTTGGTGTCGCCCGCACCGCGCTCAGCCAGTGAGCGCACCGGCCATCCCTATATAGGATCTGAACTGGTGGCGGGAGTGTTGCTGTGCTCCCAGCGCCGCACTCTCCCAAGTGCGCCATGGGGTAGGCCCAAAGGTGATATCCTTTGATGGGTTTCATGTGCTTTCTTCTTTAAGAGGGGCCGGCCCGGTGGCAGTGGCGCACTGCTACAGTGCGCCAC
>NW_007846777.1:0-682 GCF_000696425.1 Galeopterus variegatus
CTCAAAATTTACTCAGCTAGGGTAGACTTTCACAGGGTCTCTAAGTGAGATATAAGCAAAATATTTTACTGAGTAACTAATTAAAGTCAAAGATGTTTCTCCTCTATAAATATGATAAAGTTAGAGCTATCCCTTCTCAATAATTTTCCCAATTCCTCTGCTGGAGGGTCCCTGGCCTTTAGTCATTTTATGTTGCTTCCATTCTTCTATAGCTGATCTTAATTTTGTTACCAGTGACAAAATATAATTTATTCAAACTATTTTAAACTTAAAAAAATTACAAGTAAATCAAAAGCATATCTCTGGAAACACTGAGGCTCTGTCTAACTCATTCCTCTGGTGGTATCCAGTTTACCCCCAGGAATTTCAGCCCTCAGTTGTCCTTAAAGTGTATGATCCCACACAAGAAAAGCCCATTTCTCTTTCTCTTCAAGGGTCTCTACATTTTTCCATAATAGCTTTTTAAATTCCAATCCCATCCTCCTAACCTCAACATGCAATATATAACTCTAATTGGCAAGGTTACAATAGGGTTGGCTCTTTTCCATATTAGTGGTCTTTCTTATGCTGCTTATTTGCCTGTAGGTTTGCCTAACAGATCTCTGTCTCTGCTTAAATTCATATAGCAGACTATATCACCCAACTTTGTATTTAATAATAGACAATGTTACTTATAACATTG
>NW_007846778.1:0-682 GCF_000696425.1 Galeopterus variegatus
TTTGTGGTAATGATTACTTGAGCACTGTCTGATTTTTCTTTTCAAAGGAAGTTCATTCTAAGCATTGCTTAATATCTGGCAGTCATTTAAGGAAAAGAAAGAAACACTTGATATTCTTTGCATCATTTCTCCATCCAAATAATAATAGCAAAGCAATAAATACCCAGACACTGGTTATGAAAATATAGAAATTGTGGCACAGCCAATTAATTCCCAGAAAGTCTTTCAGTTTCATAAAAATTTTCCATAATAATCATTCATTGGAAAATCTCCTGACACAAACAAGTATCATAGTCAAATCAACCTAAACTCTCCTCCTGTTTTCATGAAAACATATAGATGGAAACATCACTTACAGAACACAACAAAAGCAACAAAAATCAATAAATATTCAGTATACAATAACTGTAAGATAGGGACAGTATTACATTTATATTTACATTAAGGAATTGTTGAGTGCCTGAACATAGGATACAACAGGGGAAATGCAGGCAGTTTTCCCAAATTGTTTCCATGCAGGCATCCAGTTGCTTCCAATCTTGATCTATGATTCCTACAGTATCATGTCCAGGAAATGTACCCTGCACTGGCAAGGTATGTTCCTTTTCTCTCTGTGCCATAGAGATGAATAAAAAAAGGGAAATTTTAGGATTGAGAAACTCTGGGTTGCTTCACACGCTTC
>NW_007846779.1:0-682 GCF_000696425.1 Galeopterus variegatus
GTTTGAGAAAAAGGGAGAAGTATTTCTAACAACTCATGTGTTTATGCGATGTGTCCTCAACAAGGGTCCAGCTAAGATACATATTTAAATTGAATGTTTAGCAAGGGACAAGCTAAGTTAGCTAGATATTTTGGTCGATTTTTGACTATCTTCCAAGTAATTGGAAGTCAGATAATGACCCTGAATTACTAGGATACGGGCAGGATACATTTTATTGGGAAGGTCAGTCAGAAAATGTCAGGGGCCAGACCTGTTCCACTGGTCATGAAATATCCTTTCTGCCAGTCATGGACTCTTTCCTCCAACTTCTGTTTAACTAAAGGCACCTTAAGACAGGTGTTTCTGTTAAGGGCAGAAATACAAAATATTTTAATTAGTGGGCACTCATATCTTGGTTATGTGATTCAAATCCATTTAAACCACATCGATCTAAATACTTGGTTGAGATGGATTTACCACTATGCTAATGAAGCTTAAGTTACAAAACCCTGTATTTTCACCAGACTCTTTTCAAGGAAAATTCTAATCAAAGTATTTACACAATAATTTGTTATTGTTAAATATGTTGAAGTAAGAGATTTTAATTTTAATTGGTTAAGACCATTGTCTTTCCACTTAGACTTTTCCTCTGACATACTTCCCTCTCTGAATGGTATTACTGTGGTCATGGGCATTTTGGGAT
>NW_007846780.1:0-682 GCF_000696425.1 Galeopterus variegatus
TTTTTTTTTTCTTTCTATCAAAATTGCCCCATGCAGTTACCTTATAAGCCAAATAACTGAGGGGGGAAAAAACACAAAATTTCTCAGCAGGGCACTAAACACCTGAATCCTGTAAATTGGAAATACTCTGAATATAATTCCATATGTGAGAAGGAAAACTTTTGAGAAAATGATAAATCAATGTCCAATAGCCAGAATTTGGCTTACCTGCAACATTTCAAATGTAGAACTTGTAAAATTAGTTCCATTGAAGAAAAAACATAAAATGACATAGAGTTACTACGGGTTTAATCACACTCTTGAATGGGTTAGCAAGTCATTAATTATATCAGCATATCTGAACATTTGAAAAACAGTAGGGTATTTATTCAGTCTTTAAGCGAGGTCAAGTAGGCATATGGAATTGCGGATTCCATCGTATCTAAAAATCTCTTAGGCTTTTCTGGATTAAATAAACAGTGAAGGAATTCAGGACACATTTAAAGTATAAATGCCTACTTTTTGTACATGCTTTTGTACATTTTAATCAAGGGGCTTTTTGTTAGATTATCTGGAGGAGGACAAAACAGTAATAAAACCCTTTGAGCATCTTTTTTTCTTGAACTGGACTTAGTCTACTTTGCACACTATACAATGTCTAATTTTTTTCCATATATATATATATTCATACATGTATTTCATA
>NW_007846781.1:0-682 GCF_000696425.1 Galeopterus variegatus
AGCTTTATTGATGTCTTCCTCGGTTTCTCAGGGTCTGGATAGTACATGTCTCATGGCAAGTGTGCAACTCCTGGCTGACTGGAAAACAACTTTACATTTATGCGAATAATGTCATCCTGCCCCACCACCAAGGTTCAAAATATCAAATAACAATGGGAAAAGAGGAAGCTAAAAGAAATGTCTTTTAAATTTTCCTGCAGCCCAGGTGGTTTTAGGTCCCAATGTGGCTTCAGTCCTGCTCACTCCAACAGCTTGGTGCCAACTGTCTACACTGCTGTCCAAACAAAGTATGGGCAAAACATCCTTCTGTAAACATGAATGTCATCACATATGTTTTTCTACATATCGTAAGATCATACACTACTTTTCCTTTAGTCTGTTAATGTGGTGAACAACATTGACTGATTTCAAAATGTTAAATTAACCTTTCGTTCCTAGAATAAACCCAACTTTGTTATGTTGTTTAATCTTTACAGATTATATATATTTTGTACTACTTTAGTAAGTAAAATTTACCAGATTTATTGTTTTCTTACAATGTTCTGTCTGGCTTGTTAACAAGTTTATGCTGGTCACATAAAATGAATTGGGAAGTGTTTGCTTGTTTTCCCAAGATTTTTGTGTAAGATTGGTGTAATTTCTTGCTTAAATGATGTAATTCTCAGTGATTCCATCTAAACCT
>NW_007846782.1:0-682 GCF_000696425.1 Galeopterus variegatus
AACACCAAGTCAAGGGTTAAGATCCCCTTACCGGTCATCTTTAAAAAAAAAAAAAAGATTATAAACTAAAAAAACTAAGGGCAATGAAGCTATTCTTCCCTGAGTTTGACTATATCTTAACTTTCGTATCCAAAGTATCGTAAAAGAATTAACAAAAATTTCAAGTGTTCCTGAAAGAAATTAACACTAATACTAAAATGTTTAAATTAGGAAAAAAATTCTTATAGAAAAAAAACATTTTTTTAAGGAAAAAAAAGTATCATTATTAGGAAAATACAGATGCTAACTAAGAAATGTCCTTAAAAGTTCTCTAAGTTTTAAGTCTTTATTTGAGCCTAGCACACTAAAGGAATTTAATATAGTGAAATTACAAAAAGGCACAAATGTTTCCCTTGCTGTTGAACTTAAATTAACTGAACTTACATTAAAATCATTCTTTTAAATACAACCCCTCTAGGCTCATCATAATCAAACAGAATAAAAAAATGAAAATTAATATTTTTCTCTTCCTGGTAACAGAACCTTTAAGTATGTATTAAATAATTTTTTACATAAAAATTTGTAAATCAGCACCTTTTATAACACTAAACAGACTCCAGCAGAGGTTGTTCATTACATTCTGATCTAGCCAAGAAGATCATAATTATAACTGAATATGTATTTTTTCATTACATTATTTTTA
>NW_007846783.1:0-682 GCF_000696425.1 Galeopterus variegatus
CTGAGGCTGGAGAAATATCTTAGAATATCTTATTCCTCTGACCTCTTTTGCTCCTTTCCTGTTTCACATTGATTTAGTTTAGTTTAGTTTAGTTTTCTTTTCTTTTCTTTTCCTTTTTTCTTTTTTCTTTTTTTAGGTTAAACAAGAGAAGTTTATAAAGAATCTTTAATAATATAAAATAGTAACTATAAGATATAAGGAAACTATATACAAGTATATTATCTGAGGGCTGAGGACTGAATCCAAGAAAGGACAAACTTGCAAGGAGTTAAGACTTCATTGAAGAACATGTGTTTGATTTTGTTTGCTGGATAACGGAGGAGATCACTGATTTAGCCAGACCACAGCTGGTCTAAACATTATGGACACACATTTTAGTTGCCAATGGGACACCGTGCACATAACCACAGTGAAAGCAAGTTCTTGATATGATTTACTGGACTCATGCTGCTGATCAAACCTGATCTGACCAGATCACAACCCTCCCAATCTGGATCTTTCATTGCATCGAACATGCAATGCATGTGCCATCAAAGACCTGGCACAAAGCAAATAAGCATGTTTCTGATGTAGAAGAAACCAGTGTATGCCAGACCTGTGATTCCTGACAAAATATGGCATTTTTTTTTTTTTTTGTCTCATAGTAGAAAAAGATCATGTTGCATGGGACTTGGATCCTGCT
>NW_007846784.1:0-682 GCF_000696425.1 Galeopterus variegatus
TGAAACTTCCATAAAAACCCAAGAGCACAGGGTTCAGGGAGCTTTTGGATAGCCAGACACACGGAGGTTCCTGGAGGGTGGCAGGTCCAGGGAGGGCATGGAGGCTCCCCACCCCTACCCCATCCCGTGTGCAGCTCTTCATCTGTGTCCTTTGTAATAAACCAGTAAATGTAAGTTAGTGTTTGCCTGAGTTCTGTGAGCCACTCTAGCGTATCAGTCAAACCCAAAAAGGGCATCGTGGGAACCCCAGTTTATAGCCAGTCATTCAGAAGCCCAGGTAAAACGACCTGGGGTTTGTGATTGACGTAAGAAGTTGGGGGTGGTCTTAGGGACTAAACCCTCCACCTATGGGATCTGATGCTAGCATTGGAATTGAATAGGAAGACACCACTGCTACAGCTTTGGTTCTGCTGGGGTACAAAAAGCTGTTCCCCCAAAATATGGTGCTTTTGACAGGCTGAAATGATGAAGCAGCCTCAAGGTCTCCCTGACCTCTCCCCCTCCTGTCCCTCAATCCTCTGTCACTCTCCAAAGCACAGGGTGAAGCTGGTTCCTATAAGCCCAGACTCGCCAAAGAAGACAGTTATCTCTGGTCTTTTGCCTGGGTCTTCATTAACTTACCTCCTAACACAGGAAGGAAGACTGAAGTTCGTCAACACACCTGGACAGACTTGTCACAGAC
>NW_007846785.1:0-682 GCF_000696425.1 Galeopterus variegatus
CATAGAGTACAGTGTGGAACAAAGTTCACTTTCAAATTCAATCTCAAACAAAATGGAAAAGCAAGAAAATTATGAAGGAGAAAACTGACTATAGTCATTAATATGGATCTCACTGCCAGATTCTTCTGCTTTATCCATCAAATGAGAGTGAGAGGAATCTGCTGCTGCGTGCAGCTGCTGCAGCTCTGACCCTGGTCACAGGATACTGTCAATTAGAGAAACAACTCCTAAGAGCGGCCTGGAGTAAGCGCTGGTTGCCAGGTGCAGACAGCCCGACACTCTACTGAACAATGCTATGAGTGGCACTGGACCCCTTTCTCTGGTAAAAGGAGCTATCCCTGTGGCCTTTCAACAACATAGTAGGAACCACCCTAAATATATTTCAACCACCAAGGTTAGAAATAAGGGATCCAGGAGAAAATGACAGGGTTTCCAGAGAGAAAAAGTACATTTTCTTTAAAAACAAAAAATGTTTTAAACCCCACACAGCATTGCTTGAAATTTGTCAGTTCAGTATTCTTCAAATATATCAATAAACCCTGATGAATTATACACGTGATTGGAATGAGAGAGGCCCGTGTCCTATATCTGGGTTTATTCTGACTTGTTAGGTTTTCTTGGAAAAGTCAGCTGAAATGGAACTGGGGTCTGGTCTCTCTCTCTCTCTCTCTCTCTCTCTCTC
>NW_007846786.1:0-682 GCF_000696425.1 Galeopterus variegatus
CATATCAAAATGATACTGAGATATCATCTCATCCCAGTTAGGCTGGTCATTATTAAAAAGACAGAGATTAACAAATTCTGGTGAGGATGTGGAGAAAGGGGAAAGTTTCTACACTTTTGGTGAGACTGTAAATTAGTCATCAATAGATGACTGGATAAGGAAGATGTGGTATATATACACTAGGGAATACTACTAAACCATAAAAAAAGAATGAAATTCTGCCATTGACAGCAACATAAATGAGATTGCAGAAAATTATGTTAAGTGAAACAAGCCAGGCACAGAAAGACAAATACTGCATGTCCTCACTCATAAGTTGGAGCTAAAATATAAGAAAGAGAAAGAAAGACAGAGACTCACAGAGGGAGAGACAGAGAGTGAGGGAGGGAGACAGAGCGAGAGAGAGAGAGAGAGAAACAAATGAAAACTGAAAGACACATCAATAACAATAATACGTTAAACTTTGAGAAGCAGAGAATGGGACTATGGTTACTAGAGGTGCAAAAGGAGGCAGGGGACTTACAGAGAATTTAAGTAATGGACACAAAGAATAATTACATTTTGTAATGAGAAATATGCTAATTAACCTGATTTGATCATTATATATTGTGCTCAAATACTAATAGTTAACTCTGTTCCCCACAAAAAATGCATAATCAATTATGTTTCAATAAAAAATAAA
>NW_007846787.1:0-682 GCF_000696425.1 Galeopterus variegatus
TCTGTTGATTAATTGAGTATGTAAATAATCTTAGGGACCTGAGACCTGAAACCCAATGAATGTGTTGCATTTCTTATTCTATGCTGTAGAAGGGTTTCATGATGAACAAAAGGAACCTGTGATCAGACATCAAAAGGGTAAGTAAGTAAAGATAGATGGCCCCAAGAGATGAGGCATGGTTTGGGGTTTTTCTTTTGCTCTTAGCATGACAGTTTTCTAGGATGAATGCGGAGGAATAAATACTGAAGTAGACAGTATTGTTCTCATACATAATAATGCCATACGTATTTGACCCTGCGTTGACTGTAGTTGCCTCAAGAATTCTGCAGCCTGACTTTGAAGTGTTTAGAGAAAGAACATAACCCTGTTACCAAGTCCTCCCAACCACATACGCAAAATATAAACTTCCTAAGAGCAGAGCACTCGTCTGCTTTGTTCCTTGCTGTATCCCTGGTACTGATAACAATGCCATAACATAGTAAATGCTCAATATATGTTTGTAAAATAAGCGAATTAATGAAATGAATGAACAAATCCTAACACCATCCCCAGGAGGGCCAGCTTCATGGGCAGTTCCATAGGGATCCACACTTAAAAGGACCCCATGCTTGTTCTATGGTCATCTTGAAATTCTTAATTATGTTTGAACAAGGGACCCACATTTTTATTTTGCACTGGGCTC
>NW_007846788.1:0-682 GCF_000696425.1 Galeopterus variegatus
TTTCTAATATACCACACTGCTTTTTTCCTTTAAGAGTGGGGAAACCAGTGTTAGAACAATAGAATCTTGACTCAAAGTATGGTTCCATTCTCCTATGTAGCCTGCTCTCCAAAATAAGGCACTGGCAGCCGTATAAGTCAGTAGGCAGCAATTTGCTCAAGACCAAACTGAAACAAGGGAGCCTTAGCACACTGCTACCCTTGTACACCTGATTAAGTATCATTAACTCAACAGCTGAGATTATAAATACCTGGGTCCTTATGCTATAAGGGACAATAAAGAGATAATAAATACCAGGAATCATATGCTAGAGTCCACAAGGAACAGGGAGAGAACTGATAAATTCTTCTGACATCAAACACACCACACACCCTAACCCTAGCCCTCACTGCTTTCAGCTAAGAAGGCATAGATCCAAGCAAAACAGCAGCAGAGCTGCTTTGCAATGCAGGTACGTGAATCCAGCCTTGAACTCTGCTCAAACCTGGTGCTGCTTCCTTGGCAGGATTTCTAAGACACCTCTCTGCCTTTAGTTCTGACCTCTTTTTCATACAGAACAAGCTGGAAACACTTCTATATGCCTTTAAAAACAAAAAGCTAGATGTTTTAAGCTGGAAAAACAAAGGCTGGCATGGGGGAGGGAGGTATGTCTAAGTCTCTTAAATCACAGTTATGAATCTAC
>NW_007846789.1:0-682 GCF_000696425.1 Galeopterus variegatus
AAATAAAAAGATATAAGCCATGTAAGAATTGGAAGTAAAGAGATAAGCTGTCATGTTATGAGAAACCATATGATCAACATAGAAAAATCAACAGAATCAATGAACTATTGCAACCGCGTGGATGTTCCATATTTTATTCAAGCAGTCTCCTATTAATGTACATTTGAGCTGTTTTTAGTCCTTTGCTCTTACAAATTGTGACATAATGAATAACCCTGTGTGTAGGTTATTACATATTTGTGGAGGCAAAGCTTCAGGGTAAATTTCTAAGTGTGTGTGTATGTGGCTGGCCACTACAGGGATCCAAACTCTTGACCTTGGTGTTATTAACACCACGCTCTGAGCAGCCGAGATAACTGGCTAGCCCTCTGAACATCTTTTTGTGTGTATATTCCATTTGCCTTTCTTTCTTTCTTTTTTTTTTTTAAATATGACCAGTAAGGAGATCTTAACCTTTGACTTGGTATTGTCAGCACCACCCTCTCCAAAGTGAGCTAACCGGCCATCCCTATATAGGGATCCGAACCCATGGCCTTGGTGTTATCAGCATCACACTCTCCCAAGTGAGCCACGGGTCGGCCCATTTTGCTTTTCTTTTTCTGTGCTCTTTTTATTCACCCATTTTTCTTTTTTTTAAAAGATGACCGGTAAGGGGATCTTAACCCTTGACTTGGTGTTGTCA
>NW_007846790.1:0-682 GCF_000696425.1 Galeopterus variegatus
TTTTAATTTTTATATTTTGTAATTATAATCAGAGGAGCACTCCTAAAGATACAAAGCTACTCCACTGTTACCTGAAATGGAACTTTCTCCTATCTCTTTAAAAACTATACTTTATTCTGATTATCAAAATAACACGTGTCACAGAAAAATTGAAAAAACTTAGAAATGTATGAAAAGCAGAAGGGAAAATCACTCAGACGTGACTGTTAACATTTCACCATGTATCCTTTCATTATTTTTTTCTTATTCTAATATAGATCATGTTGTACTTACAATTTATAGCCTTGTTGTCTTAGAGACCATATATGGTCCTACATCAAAATCACTATGGAAACATTTAATGTCTGTATAATCTCATCACTTGACTATATTGTAATTTTAATAATCATTCTATCTTGGATATTTCTCTGGTAAAATAACTTGCAGTCATGTCTTCTGGCCAGTGGTTTCCTGAATTTTTTTTTTCATCGGGGAGAGGGTTGTTCTAAGTTTCTTTTAAATGCTATCTTTAGATAATTGGAAATTTGACTGGATATATAATAATGTTAAGAAATTAATGTGTTTAGAAGTGATAGGCTGGGCCGGCCCGGTGGCACACTGGAGAGTGCGCCGCTTCGGAGTGTGGTGGCGCTCCCGCCAAGGGTTCGGATCCCATGTGGAGACCAGTTCCCACTCACTGGCT
>NW_007846791.1:0-682 GCF_000696425.1 Galeopterus variegatus
CTGAGGGTTGCGATCCGTTGCCGGTCACGAAAAAAGACAAAAAGGAAAAAAAAAAAGAACATAAAAAATATCATATACATATTCTGGTATCCAGGCTAATTTAAAACAAAACAAAATGGATTTGTTATTTTCCTATTCTAAGAAACAATTAGTAAAACATTTCAGAAACATAGCCAAGTTATAAAACTCCTAGGAGTTTTCCAGTAGCAAATAATAGTATATTTCTTCTACTGACTCACATGAAATGATTCTAGCATTTAGAATGAGTAGATTACCCTGGAGAATCAATGTTAAGCAAAGACAAAATTATCTTTTTGCAGTATTTTATGCTCTGTAGTGCACTGTTCTTCAAAGAAAGGGCTATGGTTTTCAATTTAAGAAAATGATGACTCCTAAAGGAACAAAGTGCTACCACCAAAAGAATCATGTACGTCAAGATAAATGAACTAGAGGGGAAAATGTCTCAAGGATGGGGTTTGAAAGGTGCTTCATGCATATATGCAGGATTATACACACAGCTCGAGAACCCATGAAATTTATTCATATAATACATACATGATATGTGCACACCCACAAAAGTGTTCAGTTTCATTTAACAATGCTACTACTAGTTTGCACCCATATTTTTATTGACATTGAAACAAGTTTGTCTTTAAAAAGGAAGATCATAGAAATAAAAACC
>NW_007846792.1:0-682 GCF_000696425.1 Galeopterus variegatus
TCAAACAGTGAAGGCAGAAGACAATGTGATATTGATACTGGAAGCAAACAAAAAAGACTATCCACCACAATTCCAGAATTCTCTAGTCAACAAAATGTCCCTCAAAAAATGAAATTGACAAAAAGACACTTTAAAGAAAAAAGAGAATATGTTAGCAGTGGATTCACACTACAAAATAATGCTTAAAGATGCTTTTCAGCATGAAGAGAAAATGATGCCAAATGAAAACTCAGATCACCTGAAAGGAATAAAGACTGCCAGAAATGGTAAATATATAGGTAAATGTAAAATGCTATTTTTAATGATTTCTTTTCTAGATAAGTGATTTCTTAAAGTTTGATAATTTCAATATGTTATGATGTTGAAATTATAAGTTAATACAAAAATATGATAAAAAGAATACAGTAAGGCTAAGTGGAAGAATACCATAGCATATGCTATTAGTTGAGGATGAATATTGTGATCTCATTAACAACTATTAAAGAAAAATGTAATAAAAATTTAGAGTTTGGTTTTGAATTCACTTTTAGTTGAAGACAGCAGACTAGAACATAATATATTAATAGCCATTTTCTTTTTTTTTTCTTTTCTTTTTGTCTTTTTTCGTGTCCGGCAATAGACCGCAACCCTCAGTGTCACGCCCGTACCGGGCCGGGACCGGCAACGGGATCGCAACCCTCGG
>NW_007846793.1:0-682 GCF_000696425.1 Galeopterus variegatus
CCAGAACAGCTAAATCCACAGAGGCAGAAAGTAGATCGGTGGTTGTCAGGGGTCATGGAGGGGGAGAAAGAAAAAAGACTGCTCCATTGGTATAGGGTTTCCTTTTGGGGTTGATGAAAATGTTTTGGAACTAGATAGAGGTGATGGTCATACAACATTGTAAACATACTAAGTACGACTGAACTGTACACTTTTAAATGGTTTATTATATATTTGTGAATCCTACCTCAATAAAAAGAAAATGTTAGCAATATCATCTAAATTCCAAGTGCAGACTCAGGTGTATGCCATATTCCATCTTAATGTAAATACAATTTAATGACTTGCCAGTGATGGGCGATTCCTGTCTATTTGTGGTATAAACTATCCCTCTGATTTTCAAATAAAAAGTAAGCAAAAATGAAACCAGAAAGAGAATTTTACTCTTGAAGATCTTAAATAGGACTTGTCAGAGAATGGAGATTTTATTCTTGGCTTCTCCTGAGAGTGACACATTCTGTCTTAAGATGGCTGCTGCCACAGCCCCACCTGCCTGAGCACCCGTGCCAGTTGCCTGTCCGTTTGCCACTACTGAGGTTTTATCCCCCCGGTGTCCTCCTGCCTTAGAGGCTCGACTTTCCCTAGAGTTCTTACTGCATGATCTGAAGCCTCCCTCCTCTGCATGGCCACTGCCCCTCAAACT
>NW_007846794.1:0-682 GCF_000696425.1 Galeopterus variegatus
AGGTTATTCTACACCCAAGAAAAAAACATGTTCAAGGTATACCAGCCAGAAACATCAGACCTTAGTCAGAGAATTTCAAGTAACTTGGTATATCTGGAAGGTAAAACTGATAGAAGATGAGGATGGAGAATTTGTCTATGATAAAACCAAGTCAGTCTTTGTATATGATGCAGAAGAAATTAAATTTTCTTCTGTAGGCTCAAGGAAAGTTAGACATGATTAGACATTATTTCACTCTCTCGTATAGAAAAAGGTGACTAGGCATGTGTCCTCACATCTTCATCCATTTACTTAGTGAGTACTGACTGGGTATCCAGCATGTGTCAGACATTGAATTCAGTGCTACGATACAGAGATCAGAGCACACCCTGATCTCTGTGCTCATAGAGCTTATATTCTAGCTGGGGAAACAAAAAGTATTCAAACCACGACAGAAAAAAAAAATCGAAATTATATATTTAAAAGAAAGGAAGACAGTAATCTGAGTGCTTTTATTGGGTGGATTAGATGTGGTTAGTGCAACTGGAAGAAACTTCCCTAATGTTTAAGATGAAGTCCAATAGATGAGTAACAGTGAACTAAGTGAAGATTGTAGGGATTAGATTTCCACATATAGGAAAAAGCATGCACAAAATCCTAGTCGTATATCAAAGCACTGCTATTTTAGAGGACTAAGGACATT
>NW_007846795.1:0-682 GCF_000696425.1 Galeopterus variegatus
ACCAAGCTCATCGATCTAAGTAAACTCATCAGACCGAGCTCATCGATCAAAATAACCTCATAAGACCAAGCTCATCGATCTAAGTATACTCATCAGAGCAAGCTAATCGGTCTATGTAAACTCAAAAGACCAAGCCCATCGATCTAAGTAAACTCAACACACCAAGCTAATCGATCTAAGTATACTCATCAGACCAAGTACATTTATCTAAGTAAACTCATCACACCAAGCACATCGATCTAAGTGAACTCATCAGACCGAGCTCCTCGATCTAAGTGAACTCATGAGACCAAACTCATAGATGTAAGGAAACACATCGGACGGAGCTAATCGAGCTAATAAACTCATCAGACCAAGCTCATCGATCTAAGTAAACTCATAGGACAAAGCTTATTGATCTAAGTAACCACATCAGACCAAGCTCATAGATGTAAGTAAACAACACACCAAGCACATCGATCTAAGTAAACTCATCAGACCAAGCACATCGATCTAATTAAACTCATCAGACCGAGCTCATCGATCTAAGTAAGCTCATTTTACTGAGCTTATCGATGTAAGGAACCTCATCAGACCAAGCCCTTCGATCTAAGTAAACTCATCACCCCAAGTTCATCGATAAAAGTAAACTCATCAGACCAAGCACATTGATCTAAGTAAACTTATCAGAGCAAGCACATCA
>NW_007846796.1:0-682 GCF_000696425.1 Galeopterus variegatus
TACAATGCTAAAAACGTTATTTCTGAATTATCACACCACCGATTTCTACAATCAAATGTATAAAGTTTATCAAACTTTCTTCTAAACCTTCCTGCTCTGATTAGAATAGATTTTTTTTAAAGATGATAATAAAATAATTACTAAGATTTACAACCATGACAGCTCTTTCAGAATGTCCAAAGATTTAGATATTAGAATCCTATTGCAGCAAGCAACTAAAGGTACTGTAAAACTTTCATGTGATGACAATCAACCTTGAGTAATTTGGCATAGTCTGTGATTCAAAGACATTTCAAATTGACCTCCTTTGTTATGTATAACTCCTTTTAAATCTTGTATCAAATGACTCCAATTGCTGAAAATGAAAAATTTTATTTAACTTTGGAGTTCACAGTGGAGTTAAGCAGAATGCTACACCTGTGATATGATGGTAATCATTACCATAGTCATTACTCATTGCTCTGTGGGTGCTCTCTATATCCAGTTCTCCTTCCCTTCCTGGACACAGGGAAACGAATATTTCCTAGTCCCCTCACACATATGTGGGCAAGTGATAGTTCTGTGCAATGATCATTTAAAAAATAAAGTTATGTATACCCATTCTGGGCTGTAGCTGGTGCATAATTCTCTGTGATCTCTGTTCTCCTGCTGTGCTTGCCCTGGAAGAATCTTCATCATGGGG
>NW_007846797.1:0-682 GCF_000696425.1 Galeopterus variegatus
TTTTTGCCACAAAGAAATGATAAATGCATGAGGTGATAGATACATTAACTACTCTAACCCAGTTATTATACAACACATATATGTATCAAAACATAAAATTGTACCCCCATAAGTGCATGTAATTACAATGTGTCAATTAAAATTTTTAAATGTAGATTTTGATTCCTCATGATATATTTCCATTGAGAGGTGTTATTCCAAGATAATTAAGCCAGCGGGCCAGCCTGGTGGCGCACTCAGTAGAGTGCGGCGCTTGGGAGCGCGGCTGCGCTCCCGCCGAGGGTTCGGATCCCATATAGAGACCGGTCCGTTCACTGGTTGAGCGTGGTGCGGGCGTGACACTGAGAGTTGCGATCCTGTTACCGGTCATGAAAAAAAGACAAAAAGGAAAAAAAAAGATAATTAAGCCATTATAGCTTTTTGACAGTTATCTTAAGTTTTGTTTAACTTGGAACCTTCTCTAACTGGGATCTGATAACTTCACTGATGAACCAATTAAGAAATCCTAAGACATACCTTACTAGCATTCTCTTAACCCCAATCCTTAAAAAAACTACCTAATCTAATTCCTCTGCAAATTCCTCTGTAAATCAAAATGTACTCTAGCAATTTATAGAAACAACAAGTTTCTCTTTCCACTAATTTCCTCAGGTTTCTGGATATATTTCCAAACACCTTGCCA
>NW_007846798.1:0-682 GCF_000696425.1 Galeopterus variegatus
AGTCTCAGGATCCCAACAGCCCATGGAGTGCGGGCAGGGGCGGAGAAGAAGCCAGAAGGCTAGGGCCATGCCAGCTTATGGGGGACCTTGTACTCGGGCACTCAGGAAGCCCTGGAAGTGTTAAAGTCAGGGAGCTACGTGACTGCCCCTGTAGCCAGCTGTGGTCGCAGTGTGGAGAGGAGCGCTGGAGCGGGGAGGTGGTGCCGAGAAGAACAAGGGAGAGGCTCTTGTCACATCGGATTCAGAAGGCACCCATGCTTTGATCCAATAATTCTGTTTCTAGGAACATTTCCACAGCTGTATTCACACCCATGTGCCAGGGTGTATGTTCAAGGATGTTCGTTGCAGCATTGTTTATAATAGAAAAAGACTGGGAACACCCTAGATGTCCAGGTGTCCACCAGTAGGAGGCCGGCTTACTGATGCAGCACTCCTGACACTCCACTGTTTCATGGTGCCGAGATGAGACAGCTCCAGGACAGGTGTTCAAAATACTAGGAGATACCTGCCCCCCACCCCCGCAGGATAATGTGTTGGTTAAGAACACTGGAAACAGATGGCCTGAATTAACATTCAGACTCCACTGTACACTACTTGTGTGCACGTAGCGTTCTTCCTCATCTTTATTTTTTATTTATTTATTTATTTTTTCCTTTTTGTCTTTTTTACTGACCGGTAACGG
>NW_007846799.1:0-682 GCF_000696425.1 Galeopterus variegatus
GTTTTGCAGTATACTTTCTATGTGCATGACACTGTGCAAGGCACAGCAAAGTACAGAAGATCTATTTTTTTAATTTTTAAAAAACATTATTTATTCATGTCATATACTGTAGTTTACTTAACCATTATCCTCTAACTTTAAGCATTTAGTACTTTCCAATTTTTAATATAATACATAATATGTGGGTGAACTTTTTTCAGAGAATGATATGTTTATTATTTATTTATTTACTTTTTATTAATTTTTAAATTAATTTATTATTATTATTATCTTACATTCTAAGATGTTGTGGAGCAATTGGGGAAGGGGATAAGGGGAAAGCGGAGGAAGATAGGGTGGGAGGAGGAGGAAGGGGGATCATGGTTGAGGCCCATCGCTACCCCCTAATTCTGGAGAGGAGCCAAGGCAGCTTTCAGTGGTGGCTCAGTTGTGGCTGTGTTGGATCCTGATTTCAGGGGGGCATGGCTGAGGCCCTCAGTGTGCCTGACCCTACCTTGGGAGTCTGGGGAGCTTCCAGTCCTTCTAGGTATTATAGGTGTTCTTTGGCAGTGTTAGACCTTTGTTGGCTAATATCAGCACTTTGTCTCTGATCTGTGGGTATTTTGGTTTTTTTCTTTCAGTTCTGTGTTGGCTTATTCACTATCCCCACTTAAACTCTGCACTGGAACTAAATTATTGTCCT
>NW_007846800.1:0-682 GCF_000696425.1 Galeopterus variegatus
GATGACTAGTGATGTTGAGCATTTTTTCATGTACTTGTTGGCCATTTGTATGTCTTCCTTTCTGAAATATCTATTCAATTCCTTGCCCTTTTTAAAATTTGGGTTATTTGTTTTTTTTTATGGTGTAGTTGCTTGAGTTCCTTGTATATTATGGATATTAATCCCTTATTGGATGCATAGTTAGCAAAAATTTTCTCCCACTCTGTAGGTTGTCATTTCACTCTGTTAATTGTTTCCTTTCCTGTGAAGAATCTCTTTAGGTTGATATAGTCCCATTTATTCATTTTTTCTTTTGTTGCTTGTGCTTTAGGGCTCATGTTCATAAAGTCTGTGCCCAACCTAGTTGCAGAAGTGTTTCACCTATATTTTCTCTTAGTAATTTTACAGTTTCAGGCCTTATACTCAAGTCTTTCATCAATTTTGTGTTGATTTTAGCATGTGGTGGGAGGTGCATGTCTAGTTTCATTCTTCTGCATATGGATATCCAATTTTCCTAGTACCACTTATTGAAGAGACAGTCTTTTCCCCAATGTGTATTTTTTTTGGCTTTGTCAAATATCAGATGGCTGTAAGCCTGAGGAGGGATTTCTGGATTCTCTATTCTGCTCCAATGGTCTGACTGCCTGTTTTTATGTCAGTACCATGCTGTTTTGTTTACTATAGCTTTGTAGTATAATTTGAA
>NW_007846801.1:0-682 GCF_000696425.1 Galeopterus variegatus
AAGGGAGAAAACTAGAACAATCCCTTTGATGTTGGATTGGAATTGGAGGTATTGGTGTGAGCACATGGTTTTCATTATGCAGAGAAATAGAAATAAATGTAGCTATAAACGGGTATGAGCACACATGCGTATGCGTGTGTATGTGTATGTGTGTGTTCCCTAGCTCTGTCCCGGAGGCTCACGTGGAAGCAGTGACATCCTGATAGCTACGAGCAATCTAGAAACCAGGTCTTCGCTTCCAAATACCACTTTTCTTAAAAGGAATGAGGCTTATTGGAGAAATGGCTGATTCTAGCGTAGAAGCAAGGCAAGTATAAGATGAACCTTCCTTTAAGAACATGATGATGTTCTGAAGCTATTTTTGGTTTGTTCAGTTTTTCAGCGGTTTTAAAACTGCTTACGTGGTTACTAGAGGTGGAAAAGGGAAGGAGAGGGGAGAGGATGGGAGCTAATGAGGAATTGGTCAAAGGACACAAAGAATGATTGCGTATTGTTAATGATGAATAAACTATCCTGATCTGACCATCAAACATTATACACAATTATTGAAAATAACCGTTGTGTACCCCACATGTATGTATAATAAATTATCTTTAAAAAAACTACTTTAAAAAATAATAATGACTGGGCCGGCCTGTGGCTCACTCGGTAGAGTGCGGTGCTGATAACACCAAGGCCACGG
>NW_007846802.1:0-682 GCF_000696425.1 Galeopterus variegatus
GTAAGATGCAAAGGTGATGTTGATGCTGATACTGATGCTGGTGGTCCAAGGGCCACAGGCTCAGAACCACTGCTTTATATATATTTTTTCTTGTACTTTTACACTCTATGGGAGCCATACTGGTCTTTGTGAAAGGCTCCTGTTGTGCTGTGGGTTTTTTACCTTCTCTTTGTCTTTTGTTTCTACCTGGAGTATCATGATCACCCTGCCCTATGTTACCACCTCTCTTCCATCACCCATCTTTCTGTTTTTCCTGATCTCTCAATAATAAATGTGATTTTCCTCTCATATGCCGAATAGGGCATTCTACCTTTTTAATCTTAGCACTTATTTTGTGTTAAACTTACTCCTCTGTTGCCTTAAACAGATTGCAAATTCCATGAGAGCAGGAGTCAGTGTTGGCCATCACCAGCTGCCTAGCCCAATGCCTGGTACTTA
Organism: Galeopterus variegatus; assembly: GCF_000696425.1. Classification (NCBI taxonomy): domain Eukaryota; kingdom Metazoa; phylum Chordata; class Mammalia; order Dermoptera; family Cynocephalidae; genus Galeopterus; species Galeopterus variegatus. Next base: position 439 of record NW_007846802.1, read on the forward strand.
GTTTTGAGATGTTTAAACATTCCAAATTTACTCTAAATAAATAGTCATTTTAACATGTTATTGTATGTTTTTTTAATAATTTATGTTAGGCCCTGGATTCTAGGGATGATTTTCAAATTCTATTGTTGCTCAATACATTGACAAAATATAGTTTTTAGCCTTGATTTTAATGTATATATTGCTTCCTTTTGCATTTCTAGTGCCATTTTTATTTCATTCCTTACTATGCATACCCTAAATAAAA
>NW_007846803.1:0-682 GCF_000696425.1 Galeopterus variegatus
GATGAGAGAGAACTGCATCATAGCACTCCAAGTCCTCTGTAATATCTAAGAAAAGAAAAAAGCATTTCAGTTCACACAAGCTTTCAGTGTCAAGTTGACAAGAGCATGAATACTATCCTCTGCCTGTAATCCACATTAAGGTCGTGGTATCGGCAGTGTTGCTTATCAATAGCTAAGAGTGAGAAGAACAAATTTTGTTTTGTTTGTTCCCTAAGTCTTGGCTTAGAAGAAAGGACAAAACTTATTGTCCTACATAAAATACAAAGGTAGAAAATAGGGAAGAAAAAGGGGAAAAGAGTAGGAGTGAACACTTCCCCATAGTGATGAAAAGGAAACCTCTGATTCTGCCCATGACAGTGGCTTCTCATTCATACAGCAGGCTGGCCTTTAAAATCATTTGCAGGTTTCTGTGAACCAGATCAATATTCTTTATTTCAAGGGACTGAAAAAGAAAGTAAGTGATCTGGCAAAGGTAGTTGAACAATGACAATTCAGGAGCAAAGCTCACGGTTCCTAACTCCCGGGTGAGAGTTAGATCCCCAACCTGTGTTACTTTTTATAAACAAGTTTAGTGAAACATTCTTGGCTTCTAAAGCATCAAGGAAGTTTTCAAAGGGATGATTTATCTGATACAGCATAGGATTACTAACTGTTCTAGCATGTAGCTCTCTCAGCTTTAGCC
>NW_007846804.1:0-682 GCF_000696425.1 Galeopterus variegatus
CGCCGCTGCGCTCCCAAGCGGCGCACTGTAGCAGTGCGCCACCGGGCCGGCCCCAAAATAAACTATTTAATAAATGATACTGGGGCAATTGCTTATCTCATTTAGAAAAGCAAAATAAAAGTAGATTCTTAACATGATCAACAACAAAAAGGAATTAATATAGATTAAATACCTAAATAAAAAAATCAAAACTTCTAGAAGAAATGGAAGGTGCTATTTTTACATTTTCAGAGCAGGGGAGGATTTTAAAACTAGATACAAAAGAACAAATCACAATATGCTAATCATAAATAATAAACAATTTTAAAAAACTTACTTAGAAGACAACTTTGATATTATTTGCTAAATTCAGAAGTTTCTTTACTTCTACCTTAAATCTCAAAAAAAAAAAAAGAACAAATCCCAAAGAAAAAGATTGGTCCATTTGACTTTGTTGTTATTAATGACTTTCATTCAAAAAAGGCAGCTTAGGAAAAAAGACAACTACATACTGTGCAGACTGAGGGATGATACTTGTAACAAAGGGTGAGAACTCAGAATATGTGAAAAACAGTTATAAATTAGTAAGAAAAAGAAATAACCAAACTGAAAAAACAATAAAAAAGAGCAAAGGACGTGAACGTACATTTCACAAGAGGACACAGCAGTGACTAATATACATATGAAAAGACGCTTCACCAAG
>NW_007846804.1:6059-6560 GCF_000696425.1 Galeopterus variegatus
TCAGCATGTTTTTATTTCTAAATTCAACATTATGGTTTTGAGCGTTCTCTGTATTTATATACAGCTTTAGTTTATTCATTTCAATTGCTGTATAGAACTCTGTTGTATCACTGTCCATCCATCCATTATCTCACTGATGGATTTTAGCAGTTTCCCCTTTTTCTTGCCATTAGAAACAGTGCTGCCGTGAGTCTTTCTGTGCACATCTGTGCATAACTGGGAACAGGATTACTGAACCCGTGGCATCTCTAACACATGAGACACGCTGTTCAAGGGGCTGGCACCAGGGTTCACTCCCCTTGCAACATACAAGAGTTCCCATTTTTCCTTTCCACCTCTTCGCCAACACTTAGTATTGCTAGTTTTCTTCTGTTTGCCCACCTACTGGGTGGGAAATGGTATTTCAGTAGTGATTTAATTTGCAATTTCCTGTTTACCAGCTTGGTGAAGCGTCTTTTCATATGTATATTAGTCACTGCTGTGTCCTCTTGTGAAATGTAC
>NW_007846805.1:0-682 GCF_000696425.1 Galeopterus variegatus
TGGTCTTTCTTTCCTTTCTTCTTTCTCTCTTAGCTCCTAGTCATGAGTGACGACATGCAGTGTTTTCCCCTCTGTGCCTGGCTTATTTCACTTAAAATAATTTTCTCTAAGCTCATCCATGTTGCTGTGAATGGCTGAATTTCATTCTTTTTTATGGCTGAGTAATATTCCATTGTGTATCTATACCAAATTTTCCTTATCCAGTCATCCATCAATGGACATTTATGTTGGTTCCAAATTTTGTCTTTTATAAATAGAGCTGAAGTGAACGTGGGAGTGCATGTATTTCCACAAGAAGATGATTTCCTTTCCTTTGAGTATATACCCTGAGGTGGAATTGCTGGATCATATGGTTAGATGTATCTAGTTGTTTGAGAAATCTCCATGCTCTTTTCCATAGTGGCTGTACTAATTTACAGCCCCAGCAACAGTGTAGAAGAAGAGTTCCCCTTTCTCTGCATCCTTTCCAGCAATTGCTATTTTCAGTTGTTTTGATTACAGAGAGTCTGACTGGGATGAGATATCTCAATGTGGTTTTAATTTGCATTTCCCTAATGATTAGTGATATTAACCATTTTTTCAAGTACGTGTTGGCCATTCGTAAATGTTCCTTGAAAAAATGTTTATTCAGCTCCTTTGCCCATGTTTTTTTTTTTTTTTTTTTTTTTTTTTTTTTTTTTTG
>NW_007846806.1:0-682 GCF_000696425.1 Galeopterus variegatus
AATCATGGGCTAAATAGACACATAGACAGGGAATTGCAGAGAAATAGTTTTGTGCATCATACCTAATAGTGACATAATTAGAATAATTACAACTTTATATTTATTTAATCTTATGTTAAGATGTTATTAGTGACGTAACAACTATATTTTAAAATTAATATATGGCTTCAATTTTTGATTTTTATAAGATATTTTTATAAAAATTATTATGTTTTAAAACAAAATTCAAATAAGTTAAATAGTAGAAATAAATGGAAGAAAGCAATATCCGTAGGGAAAGTTTACAATATGTAGACAAGGATGCTAAAAGTCTCTTAAGCAAAGTGGTGTCTTACATTTTATTTTGGTTTCGATGACAGAAAAAAGTCAAGCAATATTTTACCACTTTATGGTAACATATTAAAAAATTATCTATAGTAATATGTTTTCATAAATAAAATGTACATAATGCATTCGACGCTTTGGAATATCAATACATTAAAAAATGAACTAGCAGTGAAATTCATGTTTTTAGTTAAGATAAATATTGTGTGGGAGTTTTGCTATTCTTTTCTCTACGTTTTAAAAAATAAAAAAGCATACATTAATTGAAGTAATAGCATAATCCTTTGCAAAAAAAAATTTTAATGCTTATAAAATTCTCTATTTTAACCAACATTACATGGGTTTTCCAATTAAAACA
>NW_007846807.1:0-682 GCF_000696425.1 Galeopterus variegatus
ATTCTCTTTATGATGACATGATTTCTGAAAAGAAGTCCAATATAATTCTTAGTTTTTCTCTATAGGTAATGTGTTTTTCTCCTTCTCTGGCTTATTTCTATATTTTCTTTGTTTTTTATTTTCTGCAATTTGAATATAAAGTACCTTAGTATGGATGTTTTGGTACTTATCCTGTTTAGTGTTCTCTGAGCTTCCTAGGTCTGTGGTTTGGTGTCTATTATTAGTTTTGATAAATTCTCAGTATTATTGTTTCAAATATTTCTTCTTTTTTATTTTCTCATTGTTTTTTCCTTTTGGTATTCCCATTATGTGTTCATTAAATCTTTTGCAATTGTATTATGGTTCTTGGACATTCTGTTCTGTCCTTTTCATTCTCTTTTTCTCTTTGCATTCCAGATTTAAAATTTCCCATTTTTTTTTAACTGTAGCATAATTGATCACACATACCTTTGGGGTATAAAGCTGACTACCATCACGTGTGCAAAATATGTGTTGATCAAATCAATATTATTAGCATATTCATTATTATAAATCATAATTATTCTTTATTCCCCTTACCCGATCTCTCTCACCGATTCTTTCCTTGACTGTGCCTGATGTATCAATGAGCCCATCAGAGACATTCTTCATTTATGTTATAGCAATTTTGATTTCTAGCATTTTCTTTTGATTCTTTCTTAGA
>NW_007846808.1:0-682 GCF_000696425.1 Galeopterus variegatus
GGATCAGTTGACAAACAAGCCTTTTTACATTGTCCCCATCAAACTTGTTAGCCTCTCTCTTCCATTTCTTGTGAACAATCTTATGTTCCAATAACATCAAATTATAATCTATAAATGCTCTATTGGTTCTCACATCTCCTCGTCTCTGGTTATTCTGTCTGGAATGTGCCCTCTGCCCTTTCTCTCAAGGAAACTTTTACTCTTAACAGGGAAAATCTATTATTTGACAAAACCAGTTTCTTTGTGAAATTGTCCTTGTCTTCAGCCAAAATTAGTTGCCACCTATTCTCTGTTCTCAGTGACACCTTGTACAATACTCTCATTTGTGCCCTAATTGTGCCTGGTAACTTGCTGTTTAGAGTTCTTCCTCTTTTACTATAGATTAAACTTGAAGTAAAAAAAATAGGCTACTTTATTCAGCTTTGTATCTCTAGTACATTGTATGATGTCTGTGAATATTGAGTGTCAATAAATGTTCATTAAATTAATAACATTAAAGAAACAAAAGGGCACAGCATTTAAACTTCGTCTTGCAGAAACAAGATGATGGGACACCCGATATTTTGTGAAAATAGATTAGATAGTTGTAGGGGGAATAAAAGAAAAAGAAACTGCGATAGTATTCTCTTGCCAAAAATATTTTTATTCTTGATTCACCATGTTTTCACCTATTATTTTCCAA
>NW_007846809.1:0-682 GCF_000696425.1 Galeopterus variegatus
ACTCTCCCACGTGTGGGGACACGTAGGAAGGTCTTCACTGGTTCTGGTTGTTGCATGGCTAGGACAAGTAAAACTCCCTGAAGACGTTCTAGGAAACGCTGTGAAGAAGTTAGAAACAATGGACGACTGGATGTCTACAGAGCAGCAGACAGGCGCTGCTGCTGTGCGGTCTTTACACGTATTCATGAAACATTCCCAAACCAGCTTGTGAGATTGGCGGTCATATCTCTCTTTCACAGATGAAGAAAGAAGTGGACGTCTGAGAATTTAAGTGCCCAAATCACCGTTTCTATTTTAATTTTTCTTTTTTTTTCTTTTTTTTTTTTTCAGATAAAATTTGTTATGCCTTTCTTCATATAAATCTGTGTTTATCAGGTTATTTTTTTTTTAATTTTTTTTGTTAAATTTTTATTTTGTCAATATACACTGTATATGATTATTATGGCCCATCACCGACACCTCCCTCCCTCCTCCCTCTCTCCCCTCCCCCCCAAGAATGTCCTTTCCGTTTGCTTGTTGTAACAACTTCATGAAAGTATAGTTGTTATATCTTCTTCCCCATCCTCCCCCCGGTTTTTTTTTGTGTGTGTATGTGGGTGAATTAATTTGTTTGTTTGGTTTTTTTTTTAGCTCCCACCAATGAGTGAGACCATGTGGAATTTCTTTTTCTCTGCCTGACTCG
>NW_007846810.1:0-682 GCF_000696425.1 Galeopterus variegatus
TCCTGGCAGAGCCAACCAGCCACTGCCTCCACAAAATGTCTCTGAAGTCCTATGCTTTTTCTCAATATACACAAATTTTGAATTCTAATTTATTTTATACCCATGCTTATTTTAATAGATAAGTAATTTTTTCCTAAAGTGTTGAATAAATTTGTAGTTCCAGGTATATGAATCATGCTGAAAGGGCTGCTTTTCACAGCCCTGTGAATGTGCACCAAGCTCTTAGAGAGAGCTCAGGGGACAGGACAAACCAATGCCTTGGGCCAACATGCAGTCTTCACAGTTCTATTAGAGATCCACAGCAAAACAGAACAGATAGGAAGACTACATATAAGGAGGTTTATTCGAAGGCTCCTGTGATTATGGAGGCTAACAAGTACAAAATCTGCACCAACGGAAGAATGGATAAGGAAAATGTGGTGTATATATACAACCTTAAAAAAGAATGAAATCCTGTCATTTGCAGCAACATAGATAAGCCTGGATGACATAATCTTTATAAAAGTAAGTCAGTCACAGAAAGATAAATATCACATCTTCAATAAGTCAGGCACAAAAAGTTAAGTCTGCATGTTCTCAGTCATGAGAGTGAGAACATTTTGTATTTTAGTGGAAGCTAATAAAAGTTGATTTCATAGAAGTTGAGAGTAAAACACAGATTACCAGAGGCTGGGAAGGGGGT
>NW_007846811.1:0-682 GCF_000696425.1 Galeopterus variegatus
TCTCCAGGTATGATTTTCGATTTTTTCCAAAAGGAAATCTTGTTAGTCTTTGCCTATTGACTGTACTTACAATTTAACCTTGCTTGTTTGGTACATGAAACTGAGGATTTTCTTCTACCCTGTGACAGATTTTGATATGAAACAGTAACAATGACATAACTCATACTTCTTGAGTGTATATGATATGGACACTAGGCTAAAAGCATTTTCTATGTACATGCATATATGTGTGTGTATACATGTATGTGTACATATGTGAATGTGTGTATATATGTGTATATAGGTATGTGTATGTGTGTGTAATTCATCCTCATTTTTCATGGATTCTACATTTGTGAATTGCCCACTCACTAAAATTTATTTGTAACCCACACGTCAGTGCTCACGCACTTTCATGGTCATGTGCAGACATGCACAGAGCTGTGAAAAATGTGTCACCACACGTTTCCAGCTGCAAAGGAAGAAGGTGACGTTCTGCCTTCTTGTTTTAGCTCTTATACTGGGAACAAGTGTCCTTTTCATGAACCATTTAGTGCCACATTTTCCCCTATTTTGTGCTTTTTGTTGGCAATTTTGCCATTTAAAATGTCCCCCAAGCACAGTGCTGAAGTGCTATCTGGTGTCCCTAAATGCAAGAAGACTATGGTGTGCCTTACAGAGAAAATACAGGTGCTAGGTAAGC
>NW_007846812.1:0-682 GCF_000696425.1 Galeopterus variegatus
AGCGCCTCCGCGCTTCCCAAGCGGCGCACTAGCGCAGTGCGCCACCGGGCCGGCCCAAAGTTTGGAATTTTTAGCATAATGTATATGCTGACATTTAAAATTAAAACTGTTAGGTTATTCTTTTAAATTTCTTCAATGGAATATAAATAACTGAGAGATTTGATAGCCACTGTAGTAGCCAGCCTCCATGATGGCCCCCAGTGATCCCTGCTTCCTGATGTTCACACCATTACATGGTCAGTCCCCTTCCACACTGGACCATTCAGTAGAAATAAGGGTATGCCATTTCCAAGATTAGGCTATAAGAGAGTGTCTTCCGTCTCAGGTGCTCTCTTGCTTGTTCTCTTGGATCCCACACATTGGGGGAAGCCAGCGTTCATGTCATGAGAACACTCAGGAAACCTATGGAGAAGCCTATAGGAACCGAGGCCAACAGCCAACCATCAGCAAGGAGCTGAGACCTGCCAAAGACTTTGTGCGTGAGCTTGGAAGGAATTCTCTAGGCAAGCTTTGAGACCTACAGCCTGACAGCAACTAAAGCACTCCTAGATTCCCGACCCTCAGAAACTGAAGGAATCAAGAAATGTTTGTTTTAAGATCCTAAATTAGTGGTAATTTGTTACACAGCCACTATCATCTGTTCAAAAAATACATAAACAAGTTGACTGGATCCTGGGTTTTT
>NW_007846813.1:0-682 GCF_000696425.1 Galeopterus variegatus
CCATGGAAGGAAGTTTCTATTTCTTACAACCAAAGAACTTTGGGTGTATTTCACTGGAAACAAAACAACCTAAGCCTACCTAATTTCATTTAACCCATAAAGCACCCTGACTAGTAGGCATCCTTACTCCCATTTTAAAGGTGAGGATATTCGGGATCTGAGTAGCATTAGGTGAACTGCGTTGAGGGAACTGGAACTCACACTCGCGTCTCCCTGACTCCAACACTGTGGAATTTTCTTGGACTCCACAAGCTGACAAAACTGGCCAAAAGCAGCTTCCAGAACTGGAAGGGAACTCCACCTTCAATCAAAAACACCCAGTGGGGAAACCGGCCTCTCCGTCAGCTTTTAGAGCTAAACCACGTTGGTGTTCTGCTGAGGAGCTGGCAGGCACGGACACCCAGCACCTAAATGCTGGACAGGGAGCAAGAAAGGGACTGACCTTGGACTTGTAAAACCGCAGTCAAGTTTCTTCAAGTACTCCCAGGAATGCTGTGTGTTTGAAAATGCTGTGGTTTCTTAGCTCAATACCAAGGGCAGGGCTGACTGCACACTGGTGCACCCCACTTTCCCCTGTGTCCACTGCTCCCAGCCCCCAAGGGAGACTGAGCTGCTGCAGCAAGGACGGCCTGCTGACCTCCAGCCCCCAGGAGCCCAGAGTGGGCTCCCAGACCTCCCCCTC
>NW_007846814.1:0-682 GCF_000696425.1 Galeopterus variegatus
AACAGTCAGGTACTTTTATTGTCAGTTGTTGCATTGTGAGATAGAAAACATATTCCTGAAAGGGGAAGGAGGTGGCGAAGAGTTGAATGAGGATAGATTATTTTCCAGACCTGAAACTCTGTGACCCCCGTATGGTTAGTTAACGGACAGCTAGCTATAGAAGAAGGAATACCATTTTTGTTCAGGGTTTGAAAGGTCATTCTCATCACTTCTTTGTTCTCATTAGCTTTTCTGTTTGTTTGTTTTGGTCTATTTCTTTTCCTTTTTTTTTTTTTTTTTTGGTTCCTTTAAGGAAGCATATTTACATGCCAGATGAGATAGAGTCAGGTTATACTCATAGTGCTTAGGTAGAGTTCTTATTTTGACACCAGCTCTGCCTCTGCCACATCAGATGACAGCCAGGAAGAACACGAAGAAGGAGGATATCCAAGATTGGGTGGCTTCCCTTTTACGTGTGAAAGTGTAAGGGGTCAGTACAATAACTAAAGGTCCTTGGGGAAAAAGGGGATTTAAGAAAAGATTATAAATTGTAAGAGAAGAATTCAAACTTTAAACATTTGACACTTCTGCCTAGGGCTGCTACTGTTCTCTATTTGTAACTTGTCCAATTAAGTAATAAATAATACCTGCAAACTCGAGGTCACACATTTTTTTCAAAGAATACTTTAGAGCTTTTAATATA
>NW_007846815.1:0-682 GCF_000696425.1 Galeopterus variegatus
AAGTCCAGGGAACACTTATGGTGAGGGCTTTCTTTGGTGGTTGTTTTACAGCAATGCAGGAGATTCACATGGCAGAAAACAGTGGAGCAGAGAGAGCAAGAGCTAGCTCCTTGTGCACTCTCCTTTAAAGCACTCAGAACCACACCCATGGCCATCATTTTTAATCCATTCACTAGGCATGATCCTCAGAATCTAATTACTTTTTCAGGGCCCCACTTCTCCATTACGACAATAAGATTTCCCACCTTCAATAGTTACACAGTGGGGATTTAAGCTTCAATGAGATTGGGGGGACATCCTGTCTACAGCATCTCCTAAACTAGAATTTCCAGGGACAGGAGCCCAGAAATGTATTTACCAAAAGCTTTCCCAGGTAATTCTGATAAAAACATTCCATAGATCTCTAAGTTTAAAATCACAGAACTATATGGTATATAGTCTTTCTAGTTGGATGCTGTATGTTAACAAAGGACCTTTTTCTTTTTTATTGTTTTTTGAAGTCTATTTTTTGTTTATATATTCTTTTGTTTTGACCTTTTATTAGTGAATGTTTCAAACACACACAAAGTAGAGCAAATAGTAAACCTCAAGTACCCTTCAACAATTATCAATTCATTGCCAGTCATATTTTATCTAGACTGCCACTCCCATATATTATTTAAAATCAAATCCCAGAGAGAGC
>NW_007846816.1:0-682 GCF_000696425.1 Galeopterus variegatus
AAATACTAGAAATAGCATTTAATGAACTAGTACAATTTTATGTCTGTCCTAAATAAATGGCTAGGTGGATGAGGAAACTAAAGATAGCATATGAAAATACAAAAGCACTCCTATGCTCAAATCTATAATAAATTATTTGCTATATTTCACTCAGTAAATAATTTTTATTTCTGATTCATGAGTGAGCCCTTATATCAAACTGCATTTTTTTATGGATTATGAAGTTATGTTATTACTAATTCTTGAGCCACTGATAGAAAATATTGGAATTTTTCCCAGTTTCCTTTTGTTCTAACTTTATACAAAAGAGATATTCCCCAAAAGTATGTAATAATATATTTGCTCTAGAATACTTTTGAGCGCCATATGTTATAGAAGATATAAGTAATATCTGTTACCTTTAGAGAACTTCAAGTCTAGTTGAGGAGAAAGGCACACACATTAACAACTAAAATAGGGAACAGAAATGCATAACACCCCAAAGCTGTGCTTCATTATTGCATTTCCAGTCATAGCAAACACATGATTGCTCTTTGTCCTTCTATGACTGCCTGACTTAGCCTGGCTATGGTCTCAATTTTCTTTTTAAAAGGATGCTCTGGGAGATCTATTCAAATGTCGACTTTGCATGTGCCATGACACCTATTTGTCACATTCTTGCCTCAAGCCTTAAGAATACACT
>NW_007846817.1:0-682 GCF_000696425.1 Galeopterus variegatus
GAAGGGGAAAAATAAATTTGGTAGACTGACACTACTCATTATCAAGGCATACTATAAAGCTACAGTAGACAAGACAATGTAGTATTAGAGATTAAACAAGAATATTCTTCAAAATAAGGTGTACATTCAGATAAACAACAGCTATGAAACTCTGTTTACAGCAGAATCAAAAATATAAGAAATACTGAATTTCTACAGTATTGAGAGAAAAGAAAAATACCGTATAAAACGGGATGAAGAAAACTGAAATGGTAAATAAGTCAGTAGATATAAGACAAAAGTTTCTTTTCTAAATTTCTTTAAAAAACAATTGAATGCTTAAGGAAAGAAATAATAACACTGTATTGTTGGGTTAATAATGTATATAGAAGAAAAACTATAACACTGGTGGTACAATAAATGACAAAGAGAAAGTTTTAAAATTATATTTGTTCTAATTATACATGATAGGTTATGTTAAAGACTAATATGGTAATTGCTTAGAATAATCACTGTGAGAATACAAAATAGTATGTCTAAACACTAATACAGAAAATGAAAGACACATTAACTTTACCCTCCTTCGAAATATATATATATATATATATATATAGAAAAAAAAAGCCTCAAAAGAAAGAATTTAAAAAAACAAAAAGGTGAAAGAAAAATAAAACAAATAAGTTGATAGACTTATACTCAATTT
>NW_007846818.1:0-682 GCF_000696425.1 Galeopterus variegatus
ATTCACTACAGACAACTCATGGAAGAATGGTGCCAAGCCTTGAAAAAGACAAGAAATGCCTCCAAAAAATTACAGCCAAAATAAATGATTCATGAAACCCTGAGTCTGTATCACAAACCTCCGTCCCACAAGAAAATATGTTTATGTCTCAGGGCAAATGAGTTACCAACTTCTCTATCAGACTTTAGTCTCCCATTTCCGGGAGCTCAAAAAGCAAACCAAAGAGTAAACAGGTAACAAAAACTTCTATTCCAATTTCATTTACAAAAAGAACATTTGAGACGATGAAAGATTTTCTTTCATAGTAATGTTTGCAATAAAAATAAGAGCCTTAAATCTCTATTTGGTATATTAATGTAAGCTATAATGTACGAGAGCCCTTCAAAAAGTTTGAAGAAAAATAGAATTGAAAGATTTAAAAAGTAAGGTGAATCTTTCCATGAAGTTTTTGAAGTACACAATTATTAGCAATTGAAAATTAACCATATTTTTGGCTTTGGGAGAAATTAACTGATATTTTTAAATTCTCAATGATCAATTTACTAATGTGAATTTAATAGTTTGAATAAGATCCTCTTTGGCCATTTATCAGTAATGGTCAATTTAAATGAGTACAAGTGCAGCAGTCTCATTTGACATACAATACGCCGTTTAATAAGATGCTGACTGTTAAGAGCTGAAT
>NW_007846819.1:0-682 GCF_000696425.1 Galeopterus variegatus
GTTTGAGAAAAAGGGAGAAGTATTTCTAACAACTCATGTGTTTATGCGATGTGTCCTCAACGAGGGTCCAGCTAAGATAAAGATTTAAATTGAATGTTTAGCAAGGGACAAGCTAAGTTAGCTAGATTTTTTGGTCGATTTTTGACTATCTTCCAAGTAATTGGAAGTCAGATAATGACCCTGAATTATTAGGATACGGGCAGGATACATTTTATTGGAAAGGACAGTCGGAAAACGTCAGGGGCCAGACCTGTTCCACTGATCATGAAATATCCTTTCTGCCAGTCATGGACTCTTTCCTCCAACTTCTGTTTAACTAAAGGCACCTTAAGACAGGTGTTTCTGTTAAGGGCAGAAATACAAAATATTTTAATTAGTGGGCACTCATATCTTGGTTATGTGATTCAAATCCATTTAAACCACATCGATCTAAATACTTGGTTGAGATGGATTTACCACTATGCTAATGAAGCTTAAGTTACAAAACCCCATATTTTCACCAGACTCTTTTCAAGGAAAATTCTAATCAAAGTATTTACACAATAATTTGTTATTGTTAAATATATTGAAGTAAGAGATTTTAATTTTAATTGGTTAAGACCATTGTCTTTCCACTTAGATTTTTCCTCTGACATACTTCCCTCTCTGAATGGTATTACTGTGGTCATGGGCATTTTGGGAT
>NW_007846820.1:0-682 GCF_000696425.1 Galeopterus variegatus
GCCATGTTTGTACACGAAGTCGCCTCTCCACCTCTGCACTGTTCTCTATGATCTCTGCCACCTCGAAGTCATCCTTCCGAAAGTTTTCTCCACTTCTCATCCAGCATCCGTTCTCTTTTAGTACTGAGTCCTTCTCTTGAACATATAAACGTCTCTAATGTTTCACAAGAACAACAAACACACTGATATCATACACACTCATAGCTACGGCTCCATTTCTTTGTTCCTCTTTCCAAAAAAAGAGGAAAATCAACCTAAAACTTTATACTCTACTCATCTCTCCCGTTTTCCCCTCCTGTTCTCAACTGAATACTGTCCAAGCACAAGGCCATTAAAATTGCTTTCATTAAGGTCACAAGTAATCTTCATGTTTCCAGATACTGCAATGATCAAGTCTCACTTCTCATTTTAATCCAAGTGTCAACTGTACTTGTTGAAGTTGGTGACATTCTTTCTTTTTTCACCTATTCCTGAAAAGTAATTTCTTCTTATTTAATCAGACACTATCTCTTGTTCATCTTTTTCTCAATTGACACTAACTGCCTAGGTGTCAGTCTCAAATGTATTCTGTTATATATGTGACCCAAACTAATACTATGTTTTTGAATAATCTTTCTATCGTGAATACTAACAAACTTATACCTTAAGTTACGGACTCTGATATGAACTCCGATGGCCCTGA
>NW_007846821.1:0-682 GCF_000696425.1 Galeopterus variegatus
AGCTTAAAGTAGTCTATTCTAACCATAAGATGTTTTATGTCAGCCCCATGGTAACCACAAAGCAATAAATTACAGCAGATGCACAAATAGGAAGAGCTTTTGATAAAGCTTTGCACTGAAGGACATCACCAAGCCACAAAGGTAGATTAAAAAGGAAAGAATAAAGGAAAAAGAATCTATAAGACAACCAAAAAATGACTAACAAAGTGGCAGGGGTAAGTCCCTACCAACAATAATAACCTTGAATGTAAACGAATTAAACTCTCCAGTTAAAAGACATCTTTCATTCAGCTTAATGATTTTTGAGAGTAATCCAAGTTGTAGCATCTATCAGTAATTTTTTTTTCCTTTTTATTGGTGAGTAGTATTTCATTATATGGATATACCACCATTTGCTTATCCATCCACTTGTTTGTGACCTTTGGATTGCTCCCAGTTTTTGGCTATTACCAGAAAAAAACGCACCAGAATGGCTGGTGCGCTCACTGGCTGAGCGTGGTGTGGGCGACACCACACCAAGGGTTGCAATCCCATTACCGGTCACGAAAAAGACAAAAAAAAAAAGGTGCTATGAGCATTCATGTACAAGTCTGCATGCAGACATATATTTTCATTTCTTTGGGTTAAATACCTAAGAGTGGAAAGCCTGGGTTGCATAATAGAAATGTATTAACTTTTTAAG
>NW_007846822.1:0-682 GCF_000696425.1 Galeopterus variegatus
CAATTCAACCAGTCAAAACGATACCTGGAGATCAGCATGGTGCCATGAGCCAGGCAGAAGCTAAAGGAGGCCTGACTGCAGTTCTGGACAGAGACACTCCCCAACCAGATCTGACTGTGGCACCAGAAGCAGGAGGACAGGAGGACCTCAGAGGAGCTCTGAGGCAGGGCCTGGGCTTTCTTAGCTGGGGCCAATCCAAAGAGTGGCAGAACCCAGCACTGCAGCCTCCTGTTGCTGAGAGAAACTTTCACTGCAGACTGGTGTAGGCCCTTGTCACTTTTTAAAAATTTTTAATTGACAATTTGTCCTTGTCCATATTTATGGGATACAGCCTGATGTTGAGATACATATATCTGATGGATGATGACTGGGTCACGGTAGATAGTGTATCCATTTCTTTGTGGCGAGAACATTTGAAAGCCTCTCCTCCTGCTACAATGGAATATACAAAACTTCTCTGTGAACTATAGACACCCTGCTGTGCAATAAAACACCAGGACTTACTCCTCCTGTCTAATTATTATTCTGTACCCACTGGTCAACCTCTCTCTGTCTTCCCTTCTCCCGGCCCTTCCAGAGTCCCTGGTAACCACGGTTCTACTTTCTGCCTCCATGATATCCACTTTTTATTTTTAGATTCCACATAGGAGTGAGTGAGATCATGTGGTACTTGTCTTTCTGT
>NW_007846823.1:0-682 GCF_000696425.1 Galeopterus variegatus
GATTTAATCTCTGGTCTTTCTCGCACTCAAGCCCCTCTGTGCTGATAAAACACTTGGCAGAATTTGGGGCGTGGAGGCACTGGCAAGGATTTTTCAAGCGTGTGTTGAATAATTATGTATTTATTTACAAACACATCAGCTGAATGGAGAAAACTCACTCAACATTTACTTTTACCTAGTTTTAAAACTAATGTATATTTGCTGTAGAAAATTTTGAAAATACATAAATATGAAAAAAGAAAATAAAAATTATTCATACCGTCACTACTCAATGAGAACCACTATTAACATATGATTATTTGCAATGTTAAATAATGTAAAATACTGTAACATCCTTAAATAATTTAAAATTTTAAAACAAAAATAACTCATTATTATATATATTTACATGGTTGATACTATATAAAAAGGCTATATTCTTTTAAAAATTATATCATTATATTGTTAGTATTTTGATATGTTATTAACTTTTTTATAAATAGTATGTTTTATCATAACATAATATTCCATCATGTAGATGTATATTTAACTAACTCAAAGGATTTCCTATTAATATAATTTAGTTTCTTTATTCTCATTATTATAAACAACAACCCAATGAAAATGTTTATCATTTCTATTTCCTAAAGAAGGAAATAGACACTAATACCATAATAGCAGGGGACCTGAACACCCCACTGTC
>NW_007846824.1:0-682 GCF_000696425.1 Galeopterus variegatus
GTTCCTAAATATTTGCATCAGTTACAAATATTTAAAACACTGAGAGCTTTACTTGGGTCACGGGCAAATCATCAAGCATGTGGAATCCAGTGGCTTTGCTTTTAAGGCCAGAGTAATAAGTGGTGGTTGATTATAGATCATTTCCTTTTTAGCCCTTACGATGAGTTTAATCTTGTTTGAAAATACTTGGAGGACCATCTCAGAGCCTTCAAATCCTGAGTTGCAATACTTAATAAGACTAGCGGATAATGGAACTCCTAGAGACAACTATTTATTGTCCACTTTGGTAAATCAATTAAAATATCAAATTTTGTAGTTAGAGGATAGAAATTGCAAATATTTCTCATCACAAAAACTGTAACACTCTTGGGCCGGCCCAGTGGTGCACTGGAGAGTGCACTGCTTGGGAGCCCGGCGGTGCTCCCGCCGAGGGTTCGGATCCCATGTAGACACAGGTTCCCGCTCACTGGCTGAGTGTGGAGCGGGCGCAACACCGAGGGTTGCGATCCCGTTGCCGGTTAGTAAAAAAAAGACAAAACGGAAAAAAAAAAAAAACCAACCAAAAAAAAACTGTAACACTCTTCAGCAATGTTCTTTTGAATAAGTATACCAACTTTCTATTTGAATTAACTAATTTTCAAATGTTGCAATTAGTAATGCCAAGCTTCAAATAATATTTTTG
>NW_007846825.1:0-682 GCF_000696425.1 Galeopterus variegatus
GCCTTCTTGTACAAAATCTAAGAGAAACCCTTGGGTACCTATGGCATGCAGAGGGATCTAAGTGGCCATGAGAAGAAAGAGTCTAAGAGGCAGGGCCACATCATCGACATGGCACATGGCAGGACAGCATTACCTTTGTAGAAAACAGCCACAGTACCATCATGATATTCTCCAGGGCTGTCCAAAATGAACAAACTGAGTGAAACTAGTTTCCAGTGCCCATAAAATACTGTGTAACTTACCAGAAGGAATTTACCAAAAAGATTTTATTGGGGTTTGAGGGAGAAGTCACCTGAGTTTTGGAAGTTATAACACACTGTAAAGTCTACAATTTCATCAGCCAATTGTCTGGACACTGAGAGGGGGAACCCAAACAGAACCCAGTGATTGCACTGAGTTGAAGACACAAAGGTTGGAGTTCAGAGAAGTCGAGGTGTCTGGAATTTGCAGAGCAGAATTCTGCCCATTTATCCTTAATGCTTGAGATGATAATGGCAGAATTTTCTGTTTTCAAGTTGTGGTGGTGAGGGGGTAGAGGAAGAATATTCTGTGTAATATTTTTCCATGAGATACAAATGGCTGATCATATTCAAATACATGACATCCTTTCATGGGCATAGATCAAACAAAAAAAACACTCTTTGGTGGGAAAGTAATAAAAAAGCATTACCCATTCGGTCTT
>NW_007846826.1:0-682 GCF_000696425.1 Galeopterus variegatus
TTTCTTCCCTAGCTAGCTTAAACTCTTTTGCATGGTCTTATCTCTTAGTTCCCATCCTCTCGACCCTGTCACCAACTTGTGATATTCTTTATGCTTTTAATTTTTAAAGCTTCACATAACAAACACTTGTTTAATCCTTGTTAATTGTCATAAAATCTAAGTGAGTGGATTCTAGTTGAAGGCAATTTTAATATGGTTTCAAAGTCTACTTAAGAGGGTGAGAACTAACCTTTGACAAGCATCTTTGTTGTGCTAGGCAGTTGATACAGTATTTCATTCCATCCCCATAATAAGCTGTCAAGTAAAGAGTAATAAAGGTAGCTACTATTTAATGCAGGCGTGCTACACAGTAGGCATGGTACTAAGCACTTTTATATAATTCTCACTTGCTTCTCACATCAACACTAAGATGTAAGTTTTACTATTTTTAATTTATAGGGAAGGAAACTGAGACCAGAGGTCATTAAATGATTTGTCACACAGCTAAATGGCGAAGCCACTAAGTAACAACTAATTGCAGAAAGAAGATTCTAATGTTTCTTTCCTACTAAGATTTTATATTTTATAGCATCATGGTACAACATCCTAATTTCAGGCCCTTCCTTGATAGCCACTGCCCAAGCTCAGGACTGGTGGAATAGAGGGGATGAAGATTGTGGTACATCCTGGAACAGTGGCTCTG
>NW_007846827.1:0-682 GCF_000696425.1 Galeopterus variegatus
GGGCATAAAGAATAATTATGATTTGTAACAATATATATGCTAGTAATATTGATTTGATCACCATATCTCAATGTTGAACCCCCAAAATATATATAATCAATTTTGATTCAATAAAAAAATAAAATAAAATAATCAGACTAATTTAAAACAGAAACATACCATGGACCTCGCATCAAATACTTGTGGCTGATGCTCTGTCGCAAAACTTCCTTGTGGAAGAGTTGGCAGGAAAGGAAAACAACCATTGTTGATATAGCTTCTACTGATATTTCATATGTAATATCTCTGGAGAAATGGAGGAAAAACAGAAAAGTCACATTGGAAGATTAAGATATTACTCTTCTAAATAAACTGTACTAGAAAAACTCAAATCTAAATAGTCAAACATTTTTAGGTTATTAAAAAAATACTAATATGTTTACCATAAAAATTAAGTCAAGCAAAAATATTAAACTCTTTTCTGGTCATTAGCTCTTATATTTGGTTCAGGAATCCCACTATTTCTCTTTTTCAGTTCTCATTTCCTAGTCTATTAGTGTATAACAGAAACAGTTCCCAGCAGTGTTAAGCTGTGAAGATCCAATCTAGACTTCTATATTCATTCCTGTTCAGTAATACTATAGAAGCAAATACTCAGATTGTAAAACTGAAGGGAAGTTACGGTGTAGGGAAGAAAACAATG
>NW_007846828.1:0-682 GCF_000696425.1 Galeopterus variegatus
AACCGTGTGACAGCTAACCACCACAAGGGGTCTCATCTCCTGATAATCATGGTGATTCACTCGGGCTCTCAGTGACATCATGTCCCCTGATTGCTTAATCACTCTGTGAGGTGGGGAAGACACCTCAGAACCTCACTGAGCTTCCTTTTGCAGGTGAGGAAACTGAGGTTTACAGGGATGCTGAAGCCTTCACGAACTCCATTTTTGGACGCGCCTCTGATAGCAAAAGGGAATGTCTGCCGTTAGAACAACAGCTGTCACCAGCTGCCACCGGACCTCACTTGGAGCCTCAAAGCTCAGGCTCTGAGATTTGGGGAAGGCCCCAGCAGGCCACAGCGGGTTCAAGGCTGATCAGAGGTGAGGGCTCCTGGCGGCCCATTTACCATCTTTCCCCTCGACCAACTGGAGGCGCTGGGCTCCTGCTCCAGGCTCACACTGCAAGCCCCCCCTGCATTCACTGGGGGACGAAATGCTTGGTCCTTTTCCCTCAGAGTGTGGCTGATCCTCCCCGAGGGCTCAAGCAAGCTGGGGACACAGAATCTACGTGGCAGGTGGAACGGACAAGAGACGAAATGGACAGATGCCTTTGTTTCTCATAAACCACATGAGAATCTGGGAAATGCCTCCTCTAAATTACCGGTTCTGAACTTTGTGTGCACAGAAATCAGTGGCAGGGTGGAGG
>NW_007846829.1:0-682 GCF_000696425.1 Galeopterus variegatus
GAACTAGTGGGTAAAATTCTCAGCCAAAAACCAAAGAACTGCCCTCTCCCTTAAAGATTTTTAAACTAACCCAAACAGCATGTTCCCACAATGTTGCAATTATAACAGGTTTCCTCAGTGAAAAAAGCTGTTTCTTCAAGGAAAAAAACTCCTTCTGCGGATATCAGTGTTTTGCTTGACAAATGCATTAGAGTTACAAAAAGGAGGGAAGGTGGCCGCCCAAGGACAGAGGACCACTGTGTTAATGTGCTCTTCTGCAACGAAAAAGGGTATGCCTCAATTCAGTTTTTTACTTTCTTAAAAAATAATTACAATAAATGCTTCCACTATTCATATTAATTTTAAAACTCTATTGTAACACGGCTTTGCTTTTTTTGTTGTTTAGAATTTCATTACACCTAAATGAATTTTTAAATATTAAAATGGAACATTTTTCTTTAACCAAGTTATGGTGTTTCATATGGTCACTTGTGACTATTTTGCAATTCAAAGACAATCTATCAAGAAAAAAAAATTCATTAAAAAATTTTTAGGGCCGGCCCGGTGGCGCACTGGATAAGTGCACCGCTTGGGAGCGTGGCGGCACTCCCGCCCAAGGGTTCGGATCCCACATACAGACCAGCCGCTCACTGGCTGAGCGAGGCGCGGGAGCGACACCGAGGGTTGCAATCCCGTTGCCGGT
>NW_007846830.1:0-682 GCF_000696425.1 Galeopterus variegatus
AAATCACCTGACGTTAACTAAATGCCTCTTCACTTTCTTGAGCCACTTGGGGTCTCAGAAATGAATATAGCTTAGTTTGAAGTCATTTAAAGTCTTTTAAGAGGGAGGATCTCTCTGAAGGGATCAGTCTTGCAATTAGCTCACTTCCTTCTAGAAGATAATTGTGCAGAATGTCCAACAGCTTGTTTCTGGAACCACTGAAGATTTTCCTGTCATCAGTGGATTTACAGACTGACAAGAGAAGAACGAAAAGAGAGAAACTCCTTATGTGAATCCTACGACACTTAAACTACAGATTTACATTTAAACGATTCCTATTCTTTTTCTTTGTTTTGCGTCTTTCAAGAATTTTCTCTTTCATAATCTTTCTGTGCATGGATGCATGTGCCCAGAATGTATGAATTTGATTTATGTTGAGGAGATAGAAAATATGGGCATTTTTTAGCAAGTCTAGATAGGGAAATACTGAAGGCTTTTTGTCAGGATAGAAACATATCAATTCTTTTTTTTTAACGGCCCAAATTATTGTACCTCCATTTAAAAAGCCTGTTAAAATTCGTCAACATGAAGAGGTGCTTGTATGCCTTCTTATCTCATCTCTAAATACAGCTAGGAACATATCAGGTGAATGTGCATATGTGTGTATACATACATACACGTGTGTGTGTGTGTGTGTGTGTGT
>NW_007846831.1:0-682 GCF_000696425.1 Galeopterus variegatus
GTCTTGATCTCTGCATGTCCAGTATAAAGGCATCCAAAGACATTTGTTGCCATCCGAGAACCCCAATTTCTATTTGCTATGTTCAGCAAAATCTTTATTCTGTACTTGGAATTTATTTCAATAGGCTTCAATTTGGAAAATATCCTCATAAAGAAAACCTGGATGAATATGGAGCTCAATTCTTTGTAGATTTTCCTTCCCGGATTATGGCCCTGAATTGACTTCCATCCAATGACAGGAAATAAATGTTTTATAAATATTTTAAGTTCAATATCAGTTGTTCAATCATGATTTAAGTGAGAAGTCCTACTGCAAAACTCATTTTAATTATCTAGACCAGTAGCAGTCATTATTAAAAGTAGTTATTTATTAAATACTCAGTAAACCACGTCTTTCTGTCTGAATTATCAAAGTCTCAAAAGTAGGAGACATCTTCCTACTTCACATTTTTATTAAAAGATAAATTTCTTTTTTGTGTTCCTATGTAAGGAATATGTTCCCATTTCAATAACATGAAGAACAGATACTTACATGTACACACATATATACAAATATATATTCATATACACTTTTACACAAATATCTACATACAGTAATTTGATTTCATTTGGTATTTTTCAATGAAACTAAGGAATTGGTGAGAAAAATAATTGGTATCATTTAAAAGCAGATTTATAAAATA
>NW_007846832.1:0-682 GCF_000696425.1 Galeopterus variegatus
ATCCTATCTGTGTTATCTGTGTTATCTGTCTGTCTGTCTGTCTCTCTTTCTGTCTATCCTATCATCTATCAATCATCTATCTGTGTATCCTGTCTGTCTATCTATCCATCTATCTATCTATCTATCTATCTATCTATCTATCTATCTATCTGTCTGTCTGTCTGTCTATCTATCTATCTATCTATCTATCTATCTATCTATCTATCTATCTATCTATCTGTCTGTCTGTCTGTCTGTCTGTCTGTCTGTCTGTCTGTCTGTCTGTCTATCTATCTATATAGGTGCATTATGCTTTGTATTGTCTCATATTGGAAAGAACATATCACACGTTGCTTTGTCCTCACAATACGATTAAGGACTTCCTTATTCAGACTAGAGTGGTCAGTACTCAGAGCAATATGTTTAAGACAAATTTTGCTTCTTTTTTCTGGCAGTGAATGAGATCTTACACATATACACAATGACTCCCACTAATGTTCAGGGATTCAGCAGCAATCTGGTTCTTTGCTCTTCAGCTGTACCTTGATGTTCTATTATCCTACAGCATGTCTGCCCTGAAGAAGACCCATGTAATCATCTTATCCATCCTCCTATTTTATTGATAAGCACATTCTGCCTGAGCTCATAGACTCCCATACAAATACTTTAGGTGAGAGGGTTAGAGAGGTTCATCAGATCTTGA
>NW_007846833.1:0-682 GCF_000696425.1 Galeopterus variegatus
ATCTTGCTTCTCAAGACTGTAGTTACATACTGCATCCTGTTGTCCTACAAGGATTATTACTTAGAGATTTTTTACATTTGTGGCACATCCAAAAAGAAAATATATATATATATATATATAACCAGAGCATGAAAAAACTTGCAGTAGTGCTGCATTATTTAAATTACTGCAATCGGTCTAAACTAACTGCATGAGCATAGATGTTATTCCGCATTATTTGACACAAAATCATTAAAAGAACCATTTAAATTGTGAAATACAAATACGAAAGAAACAAACTTGTAGAAAGGACTCTGGCTCTTGTGGAAAAAGTCTTTAAATTGCTTTAATTCCAGTATAATGAACTAAAACTGCTTCCAATATAAAACTTTAAAAAAACCTCGACTCAAGGAAATGCTCAATATGTGCAAACCGATTTTTCTATTAAAAATATTTAACAAGTAAAAAAAAAAAATTGAAATTAAAGAATACACCACACCAGACATAGTAGAACTGTAAATTATATGAATAAAGTGTCAAGAACTATGAAATTGCTAGTCAGATAACCAATCCAAAAAAAAAAGAAAAATTCCTGCTTTCACCTCAATCAAATGTCACAATGCCATAAACAATATTAAAATGCATCAGAAACAAAAATCTAGTTTTAAAGATTTGACCACTACTGCTTAACCTTTATCATATT
>NW_007846834.1:0-682 GCF_000696425.1 Galeopterus variegatus
GCTGAATTTACTACTTAGGTATTTTATGACTATTTACAAAAAAGACAATTTTAAAAAACTTTTTAAAAAGAACAAATCACAAATTACTTTGATTTGTCCACTGAAGCTGGCAAAGTGCCTTGATCTCAAGAGGAGACAAAGTATATTTGATATACATCCAAAAATAAGTGAATTTTCAAAATCTACAGGAACCTCCAGGGCAGGTTTTCTCAGCCTCAGCACTTTTGACAATTTGGAGCTCCTAAGTTTTCGTTGTGGGGGACCATGCTATGCATGGTAAGAGTTTTAACAATATTCCCTGGCTTCTATCCACTAGAAGTCACTAGTGCCCCCCTTAAGAGTTGTGTCAATCAAAAACATCTCCAGATATACCCAATGTCCCTTGAGGGGGCAGACTGCTCTCAGCTGAGAAAACCCTCTTGGAGTGGATGTTACAAGCACAGACACTGTATGAGAAAGTTAGAGAACTGAGAAAGCAGCAAACAATATTAAATTGTTGAAATAATAACAGATTTTGTCAAATCTAAAAGGTCATCAATTTGAAGATTTACCATTATTTTAGGTAACTCTAAGAGTGAAAATATGCTGCAATTAAAGTGTGAATCATTGCTTTTTTAATCGCAGTGACTAAAGATGCAGCACAATTTCTGATAATTTAAATGTGGATAGAATATGCAATGAG
>NW_007846835.1:0-682 GCF_000696425.1 Galeopterus variegatus
CCCCCACTCTCTCCCCCTCCCCCTCCCCCCATCAACATCATATCTGTTTACTTGTCTTAAGTTCAAGAAATTGTTGTGATTGTTAAAAGTGTACAAGATTTTAATAGTGTGCTTCAGAATAGATGAACTTGTGGGAAACAATTGAAGCAAATCTGTTGAAGGGGCTCCTATATTTCATGGATAAATTTATGAACTAGAACATTATGGAAATGAATGGAAATGTTCTATAACTTTGCAGCATCTAAATTTGGCCAAATATTCAAAAGGATCATAATCTATTTAATAAGGATTATCTTGGAAAATGTCAAAGAAAATAATTCTAAACAGAGTAAAAAATATGGCTGCTATGAAAATATTTGATCTACATATTTTATATGAAAATATAAATTTGACAATACCATTCCTTTAGCAGACTTTCTTTTGAGATTAACAGGAAACTCAACACATGTTCAGAGAAAATGTCCTCAATTAAAAATAGCATGGTCCAAGATAAGTGTCAAGAAAAGCCATTAATACTTTCAAATTTATTAATAATAAATGCAACTTTGAAGAGGGTTATAATTTTGTGAGAAATTAAAATAATAAGACCATATTTAAAAATATCTATTCTTCAGAAAAATACTGTCAGCAGAGGTCTGGGATAAATATGGCCAAACACAGTTTCTGCTTATTTTGTAATGTC
>NW_007846836.1:0-682 GCF_000696425.1 Galeopterus variegatus
AATAATAGTTTCAAACTATCAATCTTGTTTTCTACTCCTAGTAATTAAAGAGGTGACTTCTCCTTCTTTCATACTCTACAGGATGCCTTTTCCTTTAACTCTTGCACTTCCACGCTCTCCCAAACTGAATACTCTGTGATGTAATAACTCCCAGGACCTAAGGATAAGCCTATTTCCTTACTTAATTTGTTTCCCACTGGAGTCCTAAAAAAATCTTTTTTAACTTACTATAAAGTTATAATAGCCTTTATAATTTTTGCACATTTTGCTTTTGTTCTCAAGAAAATAAATGTATATATTTTAAATCAAGATTAAAAGGAAAAATTAAATTAAAAGCTAATAGAAATTCCATCATTATAATGTCAAATCCATAAATGTTATTTTGATATTATTGCAGGAATATATAAAAAACTCATTTACTAGTCAATCATCACTAGCTATCAGAAGTATGGACATCACTATCATCATCACTGGAAATTGTTTTATTGGAATGATTAATAAATAAACAAGAATCATATAGATCTTCGGAAGATAGCTTTAAATAATATCAATCAAAGAACACACATGTAATAATAGCTGGTTTCAAATCTAAAATACCAGAGTCATAAAATCAGGCAAATAATAGCTATGTCTTCACCAATAAAATATGGATAACTCCAAACTTGTCATATGAAAAAAAAAA
>NW_007846837.1:0-682 GCF_000696425.1 Galeopterus variegatus
AGAGCTGTGATCTGAAAGGGTTGTGGAACCACTCCTGTCCTGAGGGTGGGTTTAGGGAAGACAAGCTGCAGGGAACTGAGGCTGGGAGAAGCAGCCCTGGGGCTTCTCTGCGGTCCCCTGTGGCCTTCACATCTGCAGACCCTTGAAATGCCAGATTCAAGGGCCCAGGCCTCAGCTCTCCCTGCCCCAATCCATCAAGTTCCTCCAAACCGCCCAAAGGCAGAGCCACACCAAGATTTTCCAAGGCCCTATATTCCAAAGAGACTCTGATGCCCACCACCACCTCATAAATAACTCAAAACTAAAACAATACTATACTGGAAATAGCATGGTCCAACTGAATTGTGATTTTTTTCATGATTATTACTTCGGTAGTGCTTTGCAGCACTAAATACCCAAATCTTTCTAAAACATTTTACTTTTCCTCGTTTATTTTTGGTGCCCTTGTTTGCTGTCATCTTCAGCACCTGCCTCCTATTGTAAACTCCAGGAGGCAACTGATACTCAGCTTAAAGCACCTTGAAAATGTTGCATCCCTGGTTACCATGGGAGAGGAGCCCAATTCCTGTCCATGTGGGCAGGTGCCAATACTTCCCTCACACGTGGCTGGAAAAGAGCCGGGTCTCAGGGCTGCAGCATCTTTCCCGGTGCTTAGAGGAGGCAGGAAGTCTTGCAAGCTGCC
>NW_007846838.1:0-682 GCF_000696425.1 Galeopterus variegatus
GGGAGAAAATATTTGCAAATGGTATATCCAACAAGGGATTAATATCCAGAATATATACGGAACTCAAACAATGTAACAGTAAAAAATAAGTAACCTGATTAAAAAATGGGCAAAGAAGCTGAATAAGCATTTCTCAAAGGAAGATACACAAATGACCAACAGACATGAAAAACTGCTGGTCATCTCTAGTCATCAGGGAAATGCAAATCAAAACCACACTAAGCTATCATCTCATCCCACTTAGACTGGCTATTATCAAAAAGAGAAAAACAAATGCTGGTGAGGATGCAAAGAATGGGGAGACCTCCTACGCTATTGTTGGGACTGTAAATTAGTACAGCCATTATGAAAAACAGTGTGGAGATTCCTCAAACAACCAAAGATAAAACCACCATGTGATCCAGCAATCCTACTTCTGGGTATATACCCAAAGGAATGGGAATCATCATGTCAAAGGGATACCTGCACCACCCCCACGTTTATTCCAGCTCTATAGTCAAGAATTGGAACCAACCTAAATATCCATCAATGATGACTGGATAAGGAAACTGTGGTATATATACACAATGGAATACTACTCTGCCATTAAAAGAATGAAATTCTGCCATTCACAGGAACATAGATGAACTTAGAGAATATTATGTTAAGCAAAATAAGTGAGGAACAAAAATAGACATACTGC
>NW_007846839.1:0-682 GCF_000696425.1 Galeopterus variegatus
CCGAGGGTTCGGATCCCACATACAGACCAGTTCCCGCTCACTGGCTGAGCGAGGGGCGGACGCAGCACCGAGGGTTGCGATCCCGTTGCCGGTCCCGGTCCGGTACAGGCACGACACTGAAGGTTGCGATCCATTGCCGGACACGAAAAAAGACAAAAAGGAAAAAAAAATAAATAACCTTCGAATGCTTAAACATAGAATTTTCAATTATCTAGGTCTCCTTTAATTTAACTCAAAATTTTGTATGCCTTATGGATAAAGTATTTCACCTTTTTTTAGATTTATAACCAAGCATTTGATTCTTTATGCTCTTCTATACGGTGTTTTTATTTTAATATCATTTTTGCTGTTGGTTGCTAATATACAGAAGTAAAATTGATTTTTTTTTGTTTTTTTGAGTATTGATCTCATATACAGCAAACTTGCTAAGTTGACTTGCTTAATTCCCTTTACTTAATTCCTTAACTGTCTATGTATAACCGTAATGTCTTCAAATAGTGAAAATTTTATTTTTCCTTTGCTTTTTTGTTTTCCCCCCTAATCTTACTCCCCTAGCTAATATCTCAAATATTTGTTTAATGGAAATGGTGACAACCATTATCCTGGTCTTGTTTCCAATCTCAAACAAAAAGCTTTTAATTCCTGACCATTAAGAGTACTGCTTTTTGGGCCGGCCCGGTGG
>NW_007846840.1:0-682 GCF_000696425.1 Galeopterus variegatus
CCAGTTAAGGGGGCCAGTGGTCACAATGAGGGAAATCAGGGAGAATAAACAGAAAAAAAAACCCCCAAAAATCCTAGGAAAGGGAATTGCAAGAGAAAGATAAAAACTCAATATAAATTCAACAAATATTTGAATGGATTTCTACTTAATTATAATATTCTGCTTTTTGCAAAGTGGTAGACTAGATATTTTGAAATTCTTTCTTATTATGAAGAAGACAGAAATCTCAGATAAATTAGTTTAAAACATCCCTTTGAATGCATGCATGAGCTTGCAAGCAAGCAAGATAAATTTTCTGAGCAGTGAAATAAAATGAAATAGAGGAACAAACCAAGAAAAGTAAACTAGTACTAAGGCCCATAACTGCCCTTGGGTCATATAAACATCCCAGGAAATGAGAGCTTGAATTTTAATGCCTGCATGTACAGATAATAGAGAGAATGTGGTAAACTCTCACAAGATGGGGATAAAGCTAAAACTCTCGAAGAACTACCATCTCAATGAAAGGTGAACTATGTATCACAATAACCACAAAATATGAAAGGGGGGACAGCAAAAGATTTCTTTCTTGATATTAGCATTCGTGCATGGAAAAGTTAGAATCCCTAAAAATTCATACAGGTTTCTGACCTGAACTCACACTAATTGTTCAGTTTTTTTTTTAAAGGTAAGCTGAGAGTTT
>NW_007846841.1:0-682 GCF_000696425.1 Galeopterus variegatus
CTATCCTTACTGCATGTGCTAGAACTTCAAATATGATAGTGGACAGAAGTTGTAAGAATGATCACCCTTATCTGCTTCTCAATACAGGAGAGAAACCACTTAGTCTTTCACCACTATTTATGATTTTTTTTTCTTACTAAATGCCCTTTATCAATTTAGAAAGTTTGCTTCTATTTCTAGTTTGTTGAGAATTAATATTATGTCCGGCCATTGAAAAAAAATTAATGATTTTTTAATATATTGATACAATAATATGCTTTTTTCTCCTTAGCACATCTTTTAATGTGTTGGGTTTTGTTGATTGATTTCAAGTTGTATTAGTCCGCTTCTGTTTCTTATAACACAATGCCTGAAACTGACTAATTTATAAAGCAATGGAATTTATTTCTCACAGTTTTCGGAGCTAGGAAGTCCAGGGTGCAGGGGATATATCTGGTGAGGACCTTGAATGACCATGAGTGGATCAATGTATATTCATAATAGCACAGCCCTCACATTTGAATCACCTCTTAAAGGCGCCACCTTTCAAATACCGTAATTGGATTTCTCACCCTCTTAGCACTGTTACAATGAGAGTTAAGCTTCAATGGTTAAGCTTTTGGGGTGAACATTCAATCCACGGCACAAGTGTTCAACCAGCTTTGCATTCCGGAGATAAATCCTACTTTGTGTGATGCATTCT
>NW_007846842.1:0-682 GCF_000696425.1 Galeopterus variegatus
AAAAAAAACATCAGAAAACAATAATTAACCTTGAGTGTAAAAGTATCAACCAGAGGCAATCAATCACTTTCCCAGGCTTAGTAAACACTTAGAATGCATTAAGTGTCCCTAAAGGAGTAATTAAAGAACTTGGCTATTCTATTTCAAACAGAAGTAACAAAGGGTCAGTCAAACACAACGTACAAATCTGGTGATTGCTGATGAGAAATAGACAAATGGTTGACACTAAGTACTGTGCTCATAGAACCTGGTGCTAGCTCCTGGGTGGGTCTGTAACATTTCCGAGCATGCATTTCTCTAAAAGACAAATCAGAGGATAACACCCTTTGCCACAAACTGCCTGATCATTGCCTACTTTAGCTGATTCTTTTAAATGATACCCAAATTTTAATAACAACAATAGTAACAACTTATTACATACTTTGCAAAATTTCTTTCCATACAGGTGTGCTGTTAACAGAAGTGTAGGATTATATAGGTTTTATTTCACAGTGATCAGTATTTTATAGTATTATGTCATTTAACAGCTATATTGAGCAATAATTGATATTGATAGACTGCATATATTTTTTATTTTAATTTAACAAATTAATTTATTTAAAAAATTTAAAAAACTGAAACATAATTGATTATACATATCTGTGGGGTACAGCATTGAATGTCAGTACCAGTGTACAATATG
>NW_007846843.1:0-682 GCF_000696425.1 Galeopterus variegatus
CCTTACCCGTGTAATGCTTGGTTTGACTTTGCTTCGTTGCTGTTTATTCTGTGTTCAGTTGATTTGCTTAGGAATGCTCATTCAGCACATCTGACTCTGTACTTACTATTGTGTGATCTTGAGCAAATTAACTCCTCGGTCTTTATTTTCCTTATCTGCTCATTGACTATATAATCATAGCACCCACCTTATAAGGTTATTGTGGACATTCAACTGGGAACTTTATGTCAATTGTTAACCAATGTCTGGGTCCCCTGGGGATTCAGTAAATGTTACCTCTGTTACTGGAGGTAGATGGGCATGTTGTTGAAAATAATGATACCTTCCTCTCCCCTCCTGCAAAAGCCAGAACTCTTATTTTTGGTTCTAATTCCTCTGACTATAGCTTTTAAAGGGATAATGTTACATTACTGTGATGATAATGTGGGTCCTCGTCCTGTCCGTGATATTAGGTGGATCCCATCTCATAGCTCATAATTAAGATATTTTCTCATGTCAACCAAAGAACCTTCCATTTCCGTATACTAGATTTTTTTTCTTTCTTCAAGCATGGATAATGAATTTGATAAAGTGTCTTATTGATACAAATAATTAAGTGATTTGCTGATTTTAAACCCTGTAGCTTTCCTGAAAAACCCTGTTTAAGTCCTGGTGAGTCAGTCCTTTAAAATATCCTTCTGCA
>NW_007846844.1:0-682 GCF_000696425.1 Galeopterus variegatus
TCTGTTGACGTTAAATTAATTGTCATGAAATTCTCTAACTCCAGCATTTATACAACTCAATTAAAGGACATGAGTGATTTTCTGAGCATTCAGTAGTGTCCAGTTCTCTCACATTCGAAAACCTGTTGTCTCTCTTTAACAAATCTAGTTGAGAGAATCCTCAGTTTATTTGGAGCCCTGAGATCATGCTTTAATTCTGAAGAGAAGGCCCCCAAATTTCTTGTTGACTTTATTAATAATTTACTGAGTGAAGCCTACTTATTTCTTGTTCAGAGTTTTCCCCATCCCCAGAGCAACAGGATTATGCAAATGGATGGAAGAACAAACAGTGTTATTAAAGTCATCTATTGCTTAAAGGAACTTGTCGGATACATTAAAGAAATAATTGAAGATATATTTATCCCTTTAAGTGTCAAGGCTGTTCTTCAAAGGGACAACATTAATTATGAGCAGAAAAGGAAATTCTGAGTCAAAATGAATAATTAGTACAGCATTTGCTATGACTATCTTTGAAATGGATTTCATCCCTTTACAAATTCTTTTCTATTACATGGATGTTACTTACACTCCTCCAGCCTGGGAACAAGTGGAACGACTGTAGTGTTGAAGGGAATAAAAACTGACTGTGATGCATTTTTTTGCGTCGATGGACAACATCTTAAAAAGTTGATGAACAAGAGAT
>NW_007846845.1:0-682 GCF_000696425.1 Galeopterus variegatus
TGCTTTATGTGTTATTTCAGGCTTATTTATTTCTTGATAGTAATTATCAAGATAGAAGAGTTGATAGGGAATATAGAAAAAATTGGGTAAAAACTCAGTATTGATTTTCCTCCAGACTTTTGTCTTTCTTTTTTTTAACATTCATTCACTGAGGTGAGACAAAAGTAGTTTAAATTTGGGATAATTTTTGAAGAATTCTGGTTGCTTAGAATATGTTATGGCAAACTTTCAGGTTTTATTTATTTAGAGATAAAATGCTAAATAAGTACCTATGTCTGTTGAATACAATATTAGCAGCTCAAATTATGAATTAACAAACATCTCAGATTGGAACCTTTATTTATTTTTAAATGTTTTTCTTTTAATATAATTTCAGGCTTGTAGAAAAATTACAAGAATTATACAAAATATTCCCAGGTATCCTTTCCTTAGATATTTGCATGCTAACATTTTATTACATTGATTTTATCATTTTTTCCCTTTTTTTTAAGGTTCTGTATTTACTGATGTCCATACTTAGATCTGAGTTTAGAAGAGCATAGAAAGTTCAAGGTTTGTGTTTTTTTATTTGCTGGTTATTTTACTTAGCCTTTTATACCCTAGATGCTCTTATTTGCTTCACTAGTTTTGCTTGTGGGATTTCTCAGTAATGCATTGTGATTGACAGAGCTAAAATTAATCC
>NW_007846846.1:0-682 GCF_000696425.1 Galeopterus variegatus
GTGTGTGATATTACACACATACACACACGAGTATATATAGATTTCATATGTATATATATATATTCATAGGCTTCTTTTATGTGCTAGTTGCCAAAAAAAACAGCAATAAATGTATCACTTCTCACCAGTTTCAAGTGCAATAACAAAAATAAATCCTAATGCTGTACCAACTATACTATCATTTGAAACCTTAGTAATTCATACAATCTTACCTTCCAGTTTGCATGTAGGTCATAAAAGTTACTGAAAACAATAGAAAAACATTGTTTTGACAGCTTCCATTCTGCAAAAAATGCTCTTCTATTTTTGTACCACAGACAACAACTGCCAATCTGAGTAAGTAATCAGAGCGAAGTATCAAGAGATCAAATCTCCTACAATTCAATTTTTGTTTACAAAAAAACAAAACACCTCTGTGCCAAGATAAAATTACTGGCTATTTGATTTCTCTTAGAAACTTACCTTTAATTAAAGAGAATATTTAAAATGATTCGATTAGCTCAATTACTTGATTCCAATGTTTAACAACTGGCCAAAGAAACTACTGAACAAGTCAGCACATATGTAGTGAAGATCATCCCTCCCACTCCCCACGGCGCACATGCAATACATTGAGGATACTATCATTGAGGATATTACCATAAAGGTTGTTTGCCTCTTGCTTTGAGGTAGCCATCTTCCC
>NW_007846847.1:0-682 GCF_000696425.1 Galeopterus variegatus
TGCTGTGGGGCCAGACATGAACAGGGTGCTACACCCAACCCCTTCAGTCTGAAGTGGGACATGGGCCATTCCCAGCCCCTGGGCGGACACTGCAGTCAGAGCGGAGGCTCTGGACCTGTCTCCAAACCCCTTCCTGGAGATCTTGGGCAAGTTGTTTCTCCTCTTTGAGACGTTATCTGTAAAATGGGGATAATAATGTTTACCAATCAGAGAGGTCATTAGGGTTGGCATCGGGATTAAAGAGGTGTTTCCTTTATGGCACGTGTATTGTCAGTGGAATTATTTTAATTGTTTCTCGTCATCTACAAGACTTTTACTCTGCATGGCCCCATGCAGTGCACGATGCAATGAATATTTATTGAAGGAACTGCTAGAGAAACACCATGCTTAGCACATGGCATATTGTAGGTGGGCACCGTGTAGTGGTGATTCCTGCTCCATCTGTCTCCCCCGAGAATGTGGGCTCCTCACTGCCGGCACAGGGTAACCTCTTCAATCTTTTGTATCCAGGAAAAATCCCAAACAGACCAGTAATCATGTAGAAACAAGCCCCTGCGCATCGAAGACTGCAGGTTGGGGCTTTGCACGGCCGTCCCTTTGGGAGTGTGGGGAGTGTGGCAGCCTCTGGCCGGTTGGCACCATTGTGGCACCACAGTGTTGCAGAGAAGGCAGGAGATCTAGA